>NW_004797937.1:215179-222369 GCF_000002075.1 Aplysia californica | reverse complement strand
GAAGAAGAAGAAGAAGAAGAAGAAGAAGAAGAAGAAGAAGAAGAAGAAGAAGAGAAGTCGAGATATTTAGAAGGAGATGGGGTCGCCTGGTTTTAGAGGTAAAATAAGCGAGAAAATGGCCGCCAAAGTTTGGTGACTTCCACAGCTCAAGAGTCCTTGGAAACTGCAAAATTTACATTTTCTTGCCTCCAGTCAACGTTTTTCCACAAAATCCACTCATAAGAATGTTTTTGACTGAGCATACATGGCACTGAGCCAAATAAAAACCAAAATTTGAAAAAAAATTCCAAACTGGTCGAAAAATTTTATGCGGATTTTTTTTCAATTTCATTATTTTGACGAGCGCCCGATTTCACCACGATTAAAGTCTGAGCAAATCGTTTTCTGCGTAACTTCAAACAATGAGGGAAATTGTCGGACCTTGAAACACACTATGAGAACAAGACAGAGAACATGAGAAGACCGGTTATATTTACCTTCTCTGGCTGGAAGTCCTCTGTGCAAACAGTCACTCACTAATGCACGCGACGGTCCACACACACACACGAGCAATAATCCATGGACCGATTAATGAAACAACATTCAGCATCTCCCTGTGGGAGGACTTCCTGTTCGATGGTTCCGATTATTTCCGCGAACGACCAGCCAAAGAGATAAAAATTATGTAATGAGAACCGTCAAAATTGTTTGAAGGCTGAAAGTAAGGTTAAACTGACCCCAACACAGACAAGCAATTTCTTGAAATGGAATGATGATTTATTTTCTGCTGTCTGTCAAAGGTATCTCCAAACACACTCCAGATACAATCTCAAGTCCACAAAGTTTGTTTTTAAAGAGGCTTACAATCTTTTAAATAGTTTTCTTGTCTGAAGAACAGAATTCATTCTCAACCGTCGTTCCTTTATTTTGTACTTTTCCCCAACAAAATATTGGAAAAATTGGGGTTAAGGGAAAATTCCTTAATTATTATTTCCATGCACCGTCAATATAGAGAATATAGTCTTGTCTTTTCTAAACGTTCATATAAGTGACGTTGTTAAAGATAATTACTTTTGACAATGGACTGCGCTGCACTTCAAATGATTTTTAAATAACCGGTGTCCACTCTGTTTAAGACGGTCATTTTCGATAAAGCACTACACTTCCTTTATGATAAAGAAATCCAGTTTCCCCTCTGCCTCGTAACCTGAACACATTTACGTGAATGTCAAAACAACGGTCAAAAGTAAGGCCTAGCAACAGTACACACTGTGGATAGGCCACGCCAGCAGTTAGTACAAGTTACCACCCAACGGCTCTCCGCCTGCAAGAAGGGGCATCCGCGCGGTGTTCATTAACCGGGCCTGTGTAATCAACAACATTGTTTGCAGATGATAACGGACGCGGTGCCCGCCGCCAATATACCACTACCTCAGATTTACAAAGTTCTATCTGACATTATTGGCCGTTTTGAGGAACTGATACCATGAGGTCAGAGACCAAATGTTTTATCTGCTCTTTTAGAATAATTGTAAGATTATTTAGAGCCGTTATCAAGATAGCCTACTCACAGAATTGCATTCAAAAAAGCTTAACGTGTGTGAAACTCAAAGGTTTTTTTTCGCAAAATTTCTCAAAATTAGGTACCGAACTGATAGAACTTTGTATTCCTAAGGTAGAAAATACATCAAGTGTAGTTCTGGGGTCAGACCAGAATGTGGGGATCTGCGCCTAGAGGTTAAGGTGTTCGCCTCTCATTCAAAGGTTCCGGGTTCGAATCGGAGCAACCGAAACATTTTTTTCTCTACTGTTGTCTCCTTTCACCTCCTTTCCTGCTCTCTAGCAACGTTCTGTCGTCTGTTTTCGTATCCTCTTTATGCCCCCACCCCCTCACCTCCTTTGCACCCTCCTCTGAGCTCTTGGCTCTTTCTGCAGCCTTTCTACTGTTACTCTTTGGCTCCTTCTTACTGCTGTCTTTCAGCCACACCCTTGATCTTCTGGTAGGAAAGATCTACACCTATCCTTCTCGGATAAGGGTGAAAAATCTCGGAGGGCCCGAGTGCATGTTGCGCACGTTAAAGATCCCTTGGTGGTCTAAAATCAATAAGAGTAGGCTTCGGCCGCCACCGGGGCAAAATTCTAAATTTCCTACCAACAGAAAAAGTTTAATGTGCCCCGCACGCTCATATGACCTTATGCAGTTGCGAGCGCCATAAAACACTTACCAAAAGAAGAAAGATATGCTTGGTTTCTTCTTGGGTGTTAAACTCTGTAACAACGTAACAGACACCGATCACTTAAAACTGTCCTAGGCTGACAAAATGCCGGGGGTTTTTTTTCATTTTTGGCGCCAATTTTTTTAAATTTGCCTGATCAGTTACCCTACTTGTGTGAAAAATAAAAATGAAATTGTGACTTGTGTTTTTTGTGTTTTTTTTATACATTAGAAATGAGATGTCGGAAGAACGCCTTATTTTAAAGGCTGCGCTGACAAATAGCCTCTTTATCTCGAAACTGCTTTGAATCGAAAAAAGGTGTTTTGTCAGCTTACGGCAGAACTGATCAATCAAGTGTAATTCTGGGGTCAGACTAGAACTAGAGTGTTATGTGTGGGGATCTATGTAGACATGCTTGGTTCCCTCTTGAAAACTTAACTCTTTAAACAAAAAAAGTAGAGGAGACATCAAATCTGTCCAATCAGCAAATGACAATAAATTAAATGGTAATGTTGGGCACATTTCGAACTAGAGCTACAGTCCAAAAACCAGAAACACAACAAACTTGCATAGATCATAATATAATCATGTCGCTAGCTGCCTTTTTAAGCTTGTCAAGTAAGGGATTAGAATAACAAAGATATTTTCATCGTCAAACTTATAAAATAATTGCCTAAGTCATTTTTTGGATCGTTTTGGAGTTTATTTTTCTGAAATGAAGAGCAGAGTCAGCTGGTAATATTGTTCACTTGGACAAAAGAGTAATCCATGTATATATAAGATCAATTGAGCGTACCAAAATGTAACCGTTTCACAAAGTCAATTGTCCGAGAAAAAAAACGATTTTTTTTCTCATTCTCTCAAAATTGCTAAAAATGACTTGGGCATTTGCCTTATGAGCGTGATATTTTGTTGCTTTTTTTTTTTTTTTTTTAAAGTGCCTTAAGAACAAAACGTTTTCGAACGTTGTCGAATGATCCAAAAGGGAGTATCCCCACTGATTCAAGAGCCTGACAAAGAACGATAAATAGTAGGAAATCGGAGAAACAATATGGTGATGGTAATGTTCTAAATAACCGCGAGTTATTGTCGTGATAGGTTACTTCAACTGAGTCCAAGGTATCAAGACCAAGACCAACAGTCAACACGAACATATTCTTTGTCTTCGTTTAGCCTAAATTAAGCCTAAGCCGTGAGATACTCGTTTGTGATGCTTCTTTTCATAATACTGAGATCACCGTGTCGGATATGCTTCGTTCATAACACGGTTGTAACAAGTTCGTTCAACAGAACTGAAGTAGGTTTTGTTCAAACAAAGGACCGTAGAGGGTGATAAGCGGCCGCTGGAGGTACATAGAAGGCCAGAGTTCGGAATCGTACTGGGAACAGCGACTGTGTTTCTAAAAAATGATTTGGGGACGGAGGGGAAGGGGGAGGGGATTTCTTTTTTAAAAAAGAAGTGGGGGGGGGGGGAGATTTGTCAGGGGAACAGCGCGTCGGCTGCTTGATAAAACCGTGTATTCCGCAAGTTTTCGATAAGCCCTATTGGCATATTTTGATAGTTCTCGATTAGATATAATAATATCCTTGTAACACTATTTTTTTAAAATTATCTCAACTCAAACGTGTAGTCTGACGTAATATGAAAATTGTGAATAATGACCGTGTCCCAAAAGTCGCCTGATGAAACTGTGAATTCCACATCAGGGAAGGCTTTCATGGTCTAGAGGTTAATGTGTTCGTCTCTCATTCAAAGGTCCCTGGCTCGAATCTGGGTAGAGAAGGAAAGATTTTCTTATCTAAAATTGTCTCCTTTCAACTCCTTTCCTCCTCTCTAGCAATGTTCTGTCGTCTGCTTTCGTGTCCACTTTCTGCTCCCACCCCCTCACCTCCTTTGCACCCTCCTCTGGGTTCCTGACTCTCTCTGCAGCCTTTCTACTGCTACTCCTTGGCTCCTTCTTACTGCTGTCTTTCAGCCACACCTCTGATCTTCTGGTAGGAAAGATCTACACCTAGCCTTCTCGGACAAGGTCAAAAAATCTCGGAGGTCTCATGTGGAAGAAGTGCACGTTAAAGATCCCTTGGTAGTCTAAAATCAATGAGAGTAGGGTTCGGCCGCCACCCAGGCAAAATTCAAAATATCCTACCAACTGAAAATGTTTAATGTGTACCGCGCGCTCATATGACCTTTAGCAGTTGCAAATGCCGTAAAACACTCACCCAAAAAAGAAACTTTGAAAAAGAATAATTCCTAAACGAAATAGTAGAAACAAAAGTAAGGGTTAACATGACTTTTTTCATGAGAGCGACACTGGAGACATAGAAAGATAATGAGATAGTGAAGATTACGATTTCACAGTCGACAGAGATGAAAATCATACATCAGTTCTTACTATACGAGTTTTGCCACTAAAAAGTGTCTTTGGTGAGCTGTGACGTAGGCCATATGCGTATGCAAAATATGTTTGAGGAGCGGGCAGTACCCATTGTCCGCGTGACGAAGATCTATAGTATTTCATATATTAAGGCCGTCTGCGGGTGAGATTTTCCAAATTTTTACTCAGTTTGACCATATATTTTTTCCCTTCCATTTTTGAAACCTACATCCATTTCCATCAAAGTTTCAAGCGTCTGCTTCAATCAATTATATTTCGAAGTCATTTAAAAATGGATTTTAACGAAATATTTTGCAATTTTGGGTTATGTTTTTAAATATTTTCTTTCTTTTTTTTCAAATATTTATATTTCCAACTTTAAATTACATATTCTCCTTTATTTTTCATCTGAATAGCTTCATTATTTTACTCAATGTATATCCATAGGTGACCTGTTCAGGAATAGAGTCCTTTTTGAAGATAATAAAATAATAAAATTATAATCAGTGTTTTTGTTGGGAATTTTCAGATTTTTGCTATTTATCCATGTACATATTTCCACAATGAATCTATAATTATTTATTATAATCGTAACATTAAAATTCAGGCGTTATTTGTTCATTGCATATGTGTTGTACTTCCTCCACTTCATAGATATAAAGCCAATGGACGAAAACGAACAGAAAAGAGAGCTTTTGAAATTTGATGAAATTATCCAATATGGAGGATGTTTGCTTGGTTAGCATTGTTAGCATGTGCTTATAACAATAAATAATTAGATCTACTTGAATTTATTCTTTGATGTCTGACTAATATGAATATGTCATCGTTGCTATATATCGTCAATGGATATGGATTTCAGAAAGTTCACGAGCAGATGGCCATAAAGTTTTAAAATGTAGCCGCAATTATTGTGCAATATATGATTACGTTAAAACAAATTGATGCAAATTGCTCTGCACAGTGTGGGTGACATTGATTCATCCGTTAAAGAGATATTGATTTGAGGATAAGTAGCGACACGATTTTTGACCGCACTATTAGTAGCTTTTTTTAAACAAAAACGTTTGCTCTCCTCAAAACTTTACTTAATTAACAAAATCCACAAATGGAACAATTTAATGTGGTTGAGGGAACATTTAGTAAGTCAAGTTTCTTTACTTTCCCTCCTCTCTAATTTCTGTTTGTTGTGCTTTTTTCCTGGTACACAATCTCCGGCGGTTTTTGTTTGTTTGTTTCTTATTGTTGTTGTTGTTGTTGTTGTTTTTTTAGAAGGGGTGAGAGGGAGAGGGGGGGGGGGTTGTCTGTGTTTTCGGGGTTTTTGTGGCTGATGTTTTCCTCTTTTGGGCTATATAACAGGATCAATACAGGACTTGCAAAGGTGATCCTAGAGCGCACTCTACAGGGAGGAGGGGGGGGGGAGAATGCAGGCATAAAAAGAGATAAGGAGACAACATAACGGAATGAACAGGTTTAAGGTTGAGTGAAACTCTTCGAAAAGCTGAAAATAGAAAACAGTGTAGAAAAGTGATTGCTCGATCATCCATGGTGCCCCAACAGTCATCTAGACTAAGGGATAAATAAATAAGTAACTAAGTGGGTGGTTGGCGGGTTCTCTTCTGTGGTTTGTTTTTTCTTTCCTTTCAAACATCTATCGTCCTTGTCTCCCCTTCTTCTTTTTTATGTTTGTTACTCTCTTGTAACGCCTCTAATCTTCTGACGCTCACATGACCTTATGCAGTTGCAAGCGCCGTAAAACCTGTACTAAAAAATAAATAAAAAAATAAGTAAGCAAGTTTCTTTTTATTCAACAAAGCCGAATCGAATGAAAGGGACAGTCACAGATCAGTTATATGTACCAGGTCCTTACCAAGTCTTACAGCAATAAATCAACGCTTCACTGGTCCCACTGACCACTGTCCAGCCCGCTGGCTTTGGACCAGCTCCCCCCCCCCCCTAGAGGGCTCCGACATACGCGAGCGTGTTTGTCTAGCATTACACAGGCTCTAGAGAATGCTCTTGAAGAGGTCTCCTGCCACTAAATGAGACACAAGGTCAGGGGTGTGGCTGAAAGCTAGACAGCAGTAAGAAGGAGCCAAGAAGGAACATTAGAAACACTGCAGAAAGAGTCAGGAGCCCAGGGTAGATGGCAAAGAAGGTGAATGGGAGGGGGGGGGGCAGAAAGTGAAGACACAAGAAGACGACAGAACATTGTTAGAGAGAAGGAAAGGGTATGAAAGGAGAAAAATTAAATCTATATTAAAGAGCATTTATTTTTCATTGCTATCCGGATTTTAACCCGAGACCTATTGAATGAGAGGCTATCCCCGTAAGAGATGCATTGGTCATAGTCAGACGTTGACTGGCGAACTACGTTTTGTATTATATTATTTACCAGTTGTTTGCTTGTTTGATTATTTTCAGAGGGTTTTTTTGCGCGAGCTACTTGAATTCGCGATTTTCCTGATTTATAAAGAAATTCTTGGATTCAAATCGAAAGGACGCTACCGTATTGGAACAAAATGATTTTAGTCAACTCAAATCTTGAATTTAAAAGTTCACGAAAAAGGAAAGGGCAAAAAAGGAAACAAGAATGCCACGCCACGAAAAAACACCCCTC
>NW_004797937.1:204128-212307 GCF_000002075.1 Aplysia californica | reverse complement strand
GAGGCACAAGAAGGAGTAGAACTCCACAAGCCATTGTATACCAGTACCAGTACTCCCCAGTATGTATTCTCAGACAAAAAAAATACCTCAGTGCGATGGGTTTCCCCGGAGAATTCTGTGTAACTTTTGTGAATCATTAAACCTTTTCGCATCGTGCGGCTTTCACGGTGCGCATTCCCTAAGAACGCCATTATTTTATGTGCGCTATTCCCTAGAAACGCGCTATTTTGGGGCATTTTCAAAGAAACATACCTCAACGGTTTTAAATCGTAGATGTTTGTATTTGGTGTTAAAGTAAAGTTCAAATCTTTGTCAAACACAAACATAGTTTTTAGGACCACATTCACTTTCTTTGACAAAAGTCGTCAACTGTACAAAAGAGCGTATGACGCTGAAAAAAAGAAAAGTTTTCAAAACAAATTCTACACCCCGATACACACACTAAACAGTTCAATGGTCATTCTTCAATGATCTTAACGCCTGTTCAGACTGGCGTGATCCATGATAAACATAATTCAACTAAAACCAATAGAAAAATCAACCTAACGAGTGAAAAATGTGCTGTTGTGAGCAGCTTTATGAACAGCTCAATATACTCAAGCATCGGGTGAGTTATCTACTTCTTTTGGTTCAGAGTTAAGTTGTACACCTCAAACAGCCAGGATAGAGTGCAACTTTGCAGTTTGAGCCCTAGTGCAATGTCATTTTCTGTTGGCATTTTCTGTTCACTGCCGACATCCCAGCTCTGTGCACATTTCCTACTGCCACCTAAAGGTTCTGTATCCGAGGTGTTGTTTTCAACCTACTGACACTCTTTGAGAACATGCCTCTTTCATAGTTAGGAATGTTATAACCTAATAGTGTCAGATTCACTGGACCCCATGATCACATCCACCGACTTGAGTACTTATTTCTTGACAATTTGCCCTCTGTTTCTGCTGGGTGTTTTCTCAAGAATAAGTCTAGATGTTACCAAGTGGTTCCAACACTTCATCAGCAAAATGTGGGTTCTCGTAGTCTAGAGGTAAGGAGTTCGCCTCTCATTCTACAGGTCCCGGGTTCGAAACCTGAAAGCGACGGAAAATGTTCTTCTCTGAAAAAAATGTATCCTTTCGACTTCTTTTCTGCTCTCTGATCATGTTCTTGCGTCTGATGTCGTCTCCACTTTCTGCCCTATCCAAGCTCTACCCCTTTGCCTCCTCCTATGGACTCTTTCTGCTGCCTTTCTACTGCTTCTCCTTGGCTCCTTCTTATTGCTGTCTTTCAGCTACACCCCTGATCGCAGGGCAGGTAAGATCTAACACCTAGTCTTCTCGGATAAGGACGAACAAAACTCGGGGATCCCGTGTGCAGGTTGCGCACGTTAAAAATCCATTGGTGATCCTAAAATCGATAAGAGGAGGCTGCAGCCGCTCCCTGGGCAAGATTCAAATTTAATTCCTACCAAACTGAAAATGTGTCCTGCGCGTCCATGACCTAGTGCATCTGTGAGGGTCGTAAGACACTTATCAAAAAAAAAAAGAAAGAAGGAAAAGTATAAAATTGTTCACCTGAATTATCTATGCCGGACATGTTTTGATCAAGTGAATAACGAAAAGGCGTTTCTCCTCTCTTTGAAACTGACCTTACGTTCCTTGAAGTTTCGACATTTGAAAAGTTCAAAGAGAGACAAGGTTCTCTCTCTCCCTCTCTCTCTCTCTCTCTCTCTCTCTCTCTCTCTCTCTCTCTCTCTCTCTCTCTCTCTTTCTCTCTCTCTCTCTCTCTCTCTCTCTCTCTCTCTCTCTCTCTCTCTCTCTCTCTCTCTCTCTCTCTCTCTCTCTCTCTCTCTCCCTCCCTCTTCCCCCAACCCTCTCTCTGTCTGTCTGTCTGTCTATCTGTCTGTCTGTCTGTCTGTCTGTCTGTCTGTCTGTCTGTCTCTCTTAAAATGTAACTGTAGAAGCTTTACGCCCCTCCCCCCGACATTATCTAAATCATTAAGGAGGCGGGCTTCCAACCATGCCTGTCAAGGTCAACGAGGGTGAAAGGAATCCAGCGTCTCAGAAGAAAGACCGATGTACTTGATAGAAATGTTCTCCCCACTCAGGAATTGAATTCGGGTATTCAGCGAGCGGCAGCGAAGCGTCTAACTGCTATACCACATAATAATAATGTCTGTTCTCTCCTCTCTCTACCTAAGTCTCTCTGTCTCTTTCTGTCTCTGCCCCCCCCCCTCCCGTTCCTTCCTGTCTCTGTCTCTGTCTCTGTCTCTCTCTCTCTCTCTCTCTCTCTCTGTCTCTCTCTCTCTCTCTCTCTCTCTCTCTCCTGACATTAGTGGTGTTATCGCCAAACTCTTTGCTATTGCAAGTAAAGAGACATGATTAAGATTCACGAATGTTGACCACCGGAACACAATTTGCCAAAGCTTATTTCTTCTGTCAAAATTGATAATTATTGTTTTTCTGTGTTCCTTCAAAAAATTCTGTGGGTTTGTCAATCCTGTATTTTCGTACATGTTCCTGACATATGTGTTTTCTTTAGTATAGCTTCTCCCTAACCATTCAACCAAATGTAAGCCCTATGAAGATCTTCAAACTACAGCAAAGAAAAGGAATCGGGAATGGTAATGTTACAAAACAAGTCTGGTCTTGAAAATACAATTTTGCAAAGATCAGTGTAGGAGAGAAGAAAGGGGAACAGAACAAAACAAAAACAATTGAAGAACAAACAGTGTTACTGAGTAGACTGGAAAGCCTTCAGTACTATAGTCTGATTCAAAGTAAGGTATTCAGGTGTCACTTCAAAGACTCTACTTAGGGTACAAGAAGTTTTTCCAATTCGGAAGGGAGCCAGTAATAATGGAGTCTAATTGCAATATCCTCCAGGTTGAGTCGTGGAGAAAAAGAGCCATTTTCCTAAGTCCCTTTTGGTCACCATCACTTGTCCCAGTGATAGTTCCACTTTCAAAACTCACAAAATCAGGCAATCCACCGAGAAAGCAAACCTGTCTAAATCTCTGTAGTCTAGGAGGAAATCAATCTTCCGTTAAGTTTCTGTGGCCAATAAGAAAGCGTGCTATTTTGTTTGTTCCTCATATTACAATTAGCAGCCAAGCCCGTTGGCCTCTTCAGCTTTTCGTTTCTCTCACTCAAGACGGTACAAGCAGATTCAAGTTTCGATTTTATAGCACAAAAGATGTCAATACATATTCTTTCATGGTTATGATGCCATTATCACACTCAACCACTGTGCTGTTTGTAGCGTTGGGTGGTATGTTGAGTGGGTCTTGAGTTAAAACACCTTCACCTTTTCAAAAGCAGGGCTGATTTATACGCTTCCAAAACCTGCTAAGTTTCCGCTTCCCTCGAGCCTTCAAACCTAAAACATTCCAAATGGTTCTTTCTTTTGGTGGGTTTTTTTTGCGGGTTTTTTTAGCAAAAAGAAACGTGGATTCGTCTTTTGACACAGTACATCATTAGAGAACAGAGACGTACCCTGATTTTCTCTCGTAAACTTCACTTAGTTTGAATCCTTCATTGGTGGGTTTATCCTTCAGATTTATAAACCTTGGATCGGGAACGGCCTTTGAAATATACCATGGTTTCGTCAATACAAGGTCCTGTTATGCTTTTCACAAGTTAAAAAAACAAATTCTCTTGAAGATTCGGGATAAATTCATTGCTTTATCTTTTATGTCATGAAAAAGCTCTCCGTAGTCCACTTGCGCTATGTTGTTTGACCTATGAAACAAGAAGAGAGAACTGTCAAAAAACCTTTTCTTTACGTGTACATCATTATTCAGCAAACAGATAAGTGCAAGCATGGGCTTCCAGGTCAGTGGTTGCCGAGTGTCAGTATCTTGAGTATACCCACGTGAAAGAAAAGAGATAACAAAAAATCATTCCTTTCCTACAAGATTATCTGGTTTCTTGGTTTTGCAACGTAAACGATTTGCAGATCTTTTCGATTGATCCCTTTCCCAATTTGTCGTTTTGTTTTAGCTTTATAAAAGTTTATAAACGCCTCTGTAATGATCAGCCAGTAAATATCTAATGCAAACGGTTGTTTGGGTTGTGAGATTTTGATTCCACCGAATACAAGTACCAGTGAACTGAGAAGCGCAGGGAAAGTTGTTTGTGTTTCGAGCCCACAGTATTTTATCTTCTAATCCCTCCACTTATTCTTATTCATGTTTTTGTTTTTCTATACTCTCCTTTACAGCTGTACAGCATATCCGTCGCCATATCGTAATTTCAACAATCAGTCAGTCCTATCGTCCATCATCTCATCATCAGTGTCTATGCATTTTAATCTCACGCATTCTCGATTCGCTACTGGTTGCTTCTTAGGCAAAAATTTAACGGTTTTGCTTTATAGTCAACCGGCATAGTTTCCTCATCCTTTCAAAACCATCTTCATCATCGGTCCATTCTATGTAGATAGAATCCGTGACTCCTTTGAGAGTGAGTCTTCTCCTAAGCGCCACAACGTTCAGCGTATCGTATGAAAAACGTCTCGGGAACGCTCTGGAAAGTGACCTCAGAAATTCGCCGGTAAATCGAAAAGTATTCAAGCAACTCAACTTCTGACAACAAGAAACAATTAGAAAATGATATCTGAATACTTTTTCAAATTTTGGCAGTGAAAAACGAAAAGGCAAACTTTTTGTTGCATGCACAAGTACGTCAATCCAGGGTGGCGCGGCCCGTTGTGAAAGGTTGTGAAATAGCGCGCGCCAAAGAGGAGCAGTACGTTCCGAGGTAATATAAAAACAGCGCGCCAACGTGGAGCGGCGCGTTAGGAAAAGGTTAACAAGAATTCATATCATGAAAACCTCAGGGGAAAATCCAAAGCCAGTTATAGGATAGATGCCGGAGATTCGTTTCTGAACTACTGTATTTCCCTCAAGTGTTCATATTATAAAGTAATGTCTTTCTTTCAAGGGTTCATATTATCATGAACTATCGTAGTCTTTCTTTCAAGTGTTCATATTATCATGAACTATCGTAGTCTTTCTTTCAAGTGTTCATATTATCATGAACTACCGTACTGTCTTTCTTTCAAGTGTTCATAATATTATTATGAACTTCCGTACCGTCTTTCCGTCGAGTGTTCATAGTATGGTCTACAGTCGTTCTTTGCATGTACGACTGTTTAATGTTAAAGCTTGAACCTTGAACCAGCGTAAAAGAAACAAAAGCAAAACTTGATCAAATAAACACAAGACTAAAATAAAACTTTTCCTGTTGAAAGTAATCCCCACCCCTCCCCGTTCCCCTTTTCACACACACAAACACAAACACACACACACACACACACACACACACACACACACACACACATACACACACACACACACACACACACACACACAAAAGCGCGAGCGCATCCCCTCCAACATTGATATGTACACTGTTCTCTCAGCTGTTCTCCGTATCCAGGTTGTTGTATTCATTAGGTTTCCGAACTCATTTTACCGGTTTCTTTCATCTTGTCTTCCTCTTTGTCGTTCTCCTGTTCTTGGTGGCCATTTCTTTCAACAATCAGGTATCCAGTATGTAATTACGCCAGTTTCCGATGGAGATTGAATTTATGGTTGATGTATCGCAAACCCAGCAACAGATTAAATTCGACAAAGAAAAAGACAAATGGAAAAATTGTAATAAAGGATATTTCACACTCCATTTCTCTCGCACCTCTTTAAAAAAATAATAATGTTGAAAAGGGCGTTAAACCTATACCAGGGGGCTCTCGTGGCATAGAGGTTAAAGTGTTCGTACTCTCTTTCAAAGGTCATGGGTTGGAATCCGGCTAGCGACAGAAAAAAAAATTCTTTATAATTTTCTCCTTTCACCTCCTTTCCTGCTCTCTAGCAATGTTCTGTCGAGTGCTTTCGTCTCCACTTTATGCCCATATCCCCTCACTTCCTTTGCCCCCTCCTCTGGGCTCCTGACTCTTTCTGCAGTGTTGTTCTACTGCTACTCTTTGGCTCCTTCTAACTGCGGCCTGTCATCTACACCCCTGATCTTATGGTAGGTGAGCTTCGAACACCTTACCTTTCCAGATAAGGACGAACAATCTCGCTGGTCCCATGTGCAAGTTGCGTACGTTAAAGTGCATCCCTTTGTGCAGTCCAAAATCGGCAAGTGTACGCTTCGGCCGCCACCCAGGCAAAATTCAAAATTTCCTATCTTCTGAAAATGTTTAATGTGTCCCGCGCGCTCACAATATGACCTTTTATGCAGTTGCCAGCGCCGAAAAACACTTACCTGTGCCAATTATTCATCAAGGAAAATTTCCCTCAGGGATAATAAAGTACTATCTTATCTTATCTTATCTTTATCTTATCTTTTCAAGGTGTAAGGTCCCTGTGTCGGGGAGACGACAGAACGAACAATGAACATCAAAACTTCCAACGGCATGGGCATCGTCTCTAAAGGAATCACCTGGAAGCCTAACTATGGGATGGGCATCAAGACGAGCAAAGGTGAGGGGTTTGATTGTTGATTGTCTGCCAGTCTTTTCTCTAGGCTACTTCGATCGAGGGCCGCCAAGTTAACTATTGTAAGTCGTGTTTTTCAAATTTTACAGAAGCTACCCAAAAAAACCCGGATTTTCTTGATGGAGCATTTTGGGAGGACAAACTTCATTTTCATAAAGGAGCCTACAAATGCTATTGACAGACATAGGTAGGCTCCCTTATGATAATGAAGTTTATCCACCATAAACCTTTTTTGTCTCTACTGTAAAATTGGAAAAACATGACTTGGCCGCCCTCGTCACAGAGTTGTTGTTTTTTCTTTGTTCTGTTTTCCGGTGTGTTTTTTTCAGTCTATATTGTTGGCTGTTCTTTGTTTCGAGTCGATGGTGTGGTGGTTAAGCTACCGGATTCGTAATCGTGAGGTTGCTGGTTCGGGAGTTCGAGCCTCAGGCCCGATGTTGTGTCTTTGGGAAAGGCATTTTACCCGGATTTTCCTCACTTCACCTCCTAGAGGGAATGGGTAGGCGTACTCAGCCATAGACAGAGAAAGATATTGTCAGTTTGTTGGTATTTAGCGCTTGTAAAATGGCAGCTTGCACTGTATGCTTCCCAAGAGGTTAAAATTGTTTCTTGTTTCAAAATACTATCAGGTCTGCTGGGGTAATAATAATATACCAGCTGACCAGAAAAAAGTTTCTTCGAATAAATGTTAATAACTTTCTTGTATCAGACTCAATGGAGATCTTTTTTTAATCAACCGAAAACTAGAACGTTCATCCGGAGTATATTTTTTAAAAATTCATTGCAGTTACACAACGGAAAGATGATAAAGTAATTCACTTCTGTATATCACATGCTTTTGCAGTTAAAATATATCAGCGAACTAAATCTCCCAAATCGATCTGTGCATTATTTGCTCAGGCATACGGGGTAGGTATCTGTAACAAACATAGCGTTCAAAGGAAAAGGTCCAGTTTGAAATGGGTTGCAAATTTTGGACGGTTTTGGGTCCAGAGAAGATAAGACTCGAATTCTTAAGTCCCGAGTAACACACGGTATGCATCTTGTTAAAAACAATACACTCTTGAAAAGGTAAAGGTAGTCCGTGATTTGGTGAAATTCTGGCCGATACATCGTCATCCTATCAAAGTTTTGGAGAAGCTTGAGACTACTTGTTGACGATGATGAATAATGGGGAGGGGGTGGGGACAGAACCAGCACCATCTCCAAGATGGGGCTGCTTCACACAACACAAGAGCTGTTCTGCGATACATCAGCAACCATTGTGGTCACAGGACACTGTAGAGTACAGCTAGGCGAAGAATCAAGTCTGGAGCCGATTCCCGCTATTAATGCTACTGAAAAGTGGTGTAAGTGGCCTAGTGGTTAGGCTCTTGGACTCGCAACCGTAAGGTCTTGGGTTTGAATCCCGTCAGGGGCCCGACGTTGTGTCCTTGGGAAAGGCACTTTGCTCGAATTTTCCTCACTTCACCCAGGTGAGAATGGGTACCCGGCTATAGACAGCGAAAGATCTTGTCAGTTTGTTAGTGTTTGAGCGCTTAATCAGCTGCTTGCACTGGATGCTTCCGGGGAAGCTGAGAATGTTTCGGGGTGTTCTATGGTCTGCTGGGGTAATAATAATAATATAGTGTAAAGCGCATAGAGCCTGCTGTTGAGAGGGAATATGCGCTATACAAATGCTATTTATTATTATTATTATTA
>NW_004797937.1:202790-204028 GCF_000002075.1 Aplysia californica | reverse complement strand
GCGCTATACAAATGCTATTTATTATTATTATTATTATTATTATTTAAGAAAAGTTCCGATTCCTTTTTACGTAAACCAACGGTTACCAACTACTTTAATTATTATAATCTTTCTTTTTTAAATTAGTTTTTGAAAAAGGAAGTTAGTGCTTCGAATGTTCCAAAATCAAGGTTGTCCTAAGTCTTGAAGATGCTCAGGGGCCAACTGAAAAAAAATCACAGCACTAGAAAGTAAGTAAATGGGTTCGAAGTCGATCCCTACGATTCCTAGCTTTCAATAATCGGGAACCTAGCCGCCCAGCACTACAGAACAGCCAATCTGACCGAGCCCAACAGTCCGGACCTGAGACCACCGGACTTTCAGTATTGTGTGTGTTTGAAGAACAAAGTGTGTAGGGAAACCCTTAGAAGTATCCAAGACTAGAAAGAAACCATCAAACTCTAATGAAGAATATGTGCCTTTTAAAGAAGTACAAAACAAAAGGGAAAAAACTATTTAAATACTAAAAGTATGCCTTCTAAAGTTTCTGAAAAAGAAAATGAAATCGAAAAATGTATTTTTTTAAACAATGAAAGTTTCTGATGAAGTTCAAAACAAACTGGAAATATCTATTTTGGATACTGAAAGTATGCCAGCAAAGAGCGCATCTTCAAGCGTTATCGTGAGACCAGAATGTGCGACCTCAATGAGTTAAGACTGGTCTGAGAGCTAATGGGTCTTGTTACGTGTTATTACATCGCTACCCCAGAATTAAAAGGTTCTACCTGCTCAGTTCCTAGTTTTGAGAAAGTTGACGTAATATATTCTGAGTTTCACAAAATGTTAAGCTTTTTCGAATGCAATTCTTTGAATATCTTGATAGCGACTCCGATTAATCTTACAATTTTGATAATAGAACAGATGGGACATTTTGGTTTCTGATCTTTTTGTCTTAGTAACTCAAATCGGCTGGAAATGTCAGATAGAACTTTTTGATTCTAAGGTAGCGGCCTGCTAGTAGTGGTGCATTGGTATTCGCTACAGTCTTGCTTGCCCCTTGGGGATCCTTCGCCGCTGACCATTATTGCTTCATGTGTTGACAGAAAGGATTACCAGTTCTGTCGTGTATACTGCCATAATCTTTCCTGAGTACTTTTGTGCTTGACCAGGGAGTTCAGCATTATGTGGTACATATATACTATACATACCGGTGCACGCACCCGGACACACACACACACACACACACACACACACACACA
>NW_004797937.1:199727-201110 GCF_000002075.1 Aplysia californica | reverse complement strand
ATCTCTACCACTGTACTAGCTACCTACTAAGGTCCTCTCTTCACTTGTCTTGGTCCGCTAGAATAGGCTAATACTAACAAGGTCACCATAGCAGAGACTGTGCCCACCATTTCGGAACTTCACGGTGACATTAAAGATGGTTCCAGTAGGGAACGGGATAGCGGGTGCCCACATCCATCGTAACTCATCAGAGCAGAGGAAGATAGGACTAACGCTAACATTATTTTTTTAAAAACAACAACGATCAAATAACAGAAGCATGTTTTCTTATAATTATAAACGTAAGCACGTCATTTGTAAGGTCATCATTGCTCTCAGATCCTTCACAAACATCTATAATTATCTTAAACATCTATATGTAACAGTTATACGTCATAACAAATTTGTACGTTATACATTATTGGGCACTCTCATACGCACATTTTTCTACTAATCAGATGGCGTCAATATCCTAGGAATGGGCAAGGGACAAAAAAAAAAGGAAAGAAACCCTTTTTCTTTCTAACAACTGCCTCTGTGAAACGCTTGAATTTCGATAAACTCCATTAAATTCATTTTATATTTGGAAGATTCTTTTGTCCAAGTGAACTATAGATAGTATCACCACAGGTCTAGGTTTACGTTGCTAGGTCTATGGTATCACCAAGCCGGCACTGCTCTTCATTTCAAAACCAAAACTCCAAACCGTCCTAAAATGACTTAGGCTAGGCACTTATCTTCTGAGCGTCACGATAATCAGTGCATGCATCAGAAAAAACATTGAGTAAGTACCTAGCTTAAGTTTATTATCTATACAAATTATATTTGTGAAAGTCCGTCACTTCGGCTGCCTACAAATTCCGAACCACTAAACTTTCGAATCTGACAAAATTAAAGGTGGTTCAGAATCATTTAAAGGGTGCACAGCTTTATTGAGAAGCCTGAAGTCACTGTAGTTTAATTCTCAGTTTTTCATTAGTCTCGTTTAGATCTAATCTTGGGAAAGTCCATCTTCTAAGACGCCATTGTAAACAAGTGAGTTTTCCGTTAACTAGCCACGCGCACTGTTTCCACACCTTTGAAATTCTGGAGTGTACAACCATAAAAGCGGAGTAGAGAATCAATCTATACGTCTCTATATGATTATCTAGACCGTCTAATTTTTGGCATCTCTCAAGATTTATTGCTCCATCCCAGTAGAGTGTAAATATAATAGGCCAATGACTTCCAGTTGATGTTAATGCACCGATTATTCCTTTCATCTAATTCTAAATGGGGTCCAGCTAGTTGTTTATGTTGCTTCTCATTTATATTTATTATGCATGTGATTGAAAGCCTGCGTGTGCGGGCATGTGTGTGTGTGTGCGTGTGTGCGTGTGCGTGTGTGTGTGTGTGTGTGTGTGT
>NW_004797937.1:195865-198695 GCF_000002075.1 Aplysia californica | reverse complement strand
GGGGGGGTTGTTGAATATTCTCTCAACATAGGACAGTAGTGTTTTTGAAAAGTAATTACTTATACGTGGTAATTTGGTTATTTATAAGAGGTCTTTAAATTGCCCGACTATGACCAGATTGGTGGCTTTTCTGTGGTTGCCAATCTGCTTGATATAGCCTACCCGTCTTTCATTTTCAAGCCATCTGCAGTGGCGTCGGTACCGGACTCGTATTCGTAAGATTGCAAGTACGGAGGTTCTAGCCTCAGTTCGGTTCGACATTATGTCCTTGGAAAAAGCACTTTGTGCGAATTTCCCACTTGGCTCGGTCCTTTCGGAGATGGACTTTAAAGTCGGAGGTTGGGCCTCTTAAATAATATGACAGTGCTGATAGGGGCGTTAAACCTGTGCAATTTCATTTCACCATTTTCGAGCCTTCTGTTCTCATGGTTTCAGCTTGGCCTGGTCTCGAGTAAGGTTCCATTAATGCGTTTGTTCCTTGGATGATCCGTTGCTCGCAGATACTCCGTCATCAGTGAGAAATGGTATAGCCTAGATCTAGGTTTAACGTCCCTGTCAACACTATTGGGTTATTTAAGAGACGAGACTTCCGAGTTTAACGTCCATCTCCGAGAGGACTGAGCCAAATTAAATGGGTAACTTTGTTCATCACTATCAGGTTTCGAAAACGGGACCTTTCAGCAAAGAGGCGAACGCCGTACCTCTTGACCACGAGAGCCTCAAAGTGGAATTTATCCGTTTGTATTTTTCAAATTCGTAGGAATTATTTCGTTTTACCGTACTTGTCTTCTTCTTCTCGATCACATCACTCTTGACGTCCGGTGTCTACCATACTGGGCCGTCCTCCTCAGTTCTTCTGTCGGCCCTTACAACTTCTTCTGTAGCCTTTCTTTTCGGAGAGTAGTTTTAGTAAGTGTTTTACGGCACTTGCAACACAATGATGTCATATTAGTGCCGAAGATTAGAGGAGTTGCAAGAGAGTAACAAACATAAAAAAGAAGGAGGGAAGATAAAGACGATAGATGTTTCATAGTAAAGAAGACGCAAACCACACCAGAGCATACGCCAACTACATACCTTTCGGAGATGGGCGTTAAACTCGGAGGCCCCGCCTCTTAAATAACCCTTTAGTGTTGATAGGGGCGCTAAACCTATACCATTTAAATTTATCGATTTCTACTGTAGTGTTTAAGGCCAATGGGGTTGGCCTCGTTTCCTACTGTCTCATGGGACCCTACTTGTGAGACGAAATATCTCTTTCGAATACAAGTCCACAGCGCTCCCTTTTCCGATTACATGTCAATCAGAAAGGATGGAAGAAGAGAGCCCAAGTAGATTAGATAATCTAGATCGATTTCACCAGGACAGCTGTGCAAATGGAGGTAACCAAAATCGGCATCACGAGTTGAGTTGGTGGTCGGGCAGATGTGTCCTTGAGCATGATACGGTGACCCCGGATAATATTTTTTTTTTAACCAAAGCGGCGCATGATGTGTCAGTCGTTGTTTATTCAGTGCAATGCTTGAAGTGGTATTGTATATCCTTTAATGTGTCATCGTTTCTGCACTGTGCATGGCATACCGTTGTCAGCCAGATTCCTGCATGGAGATAATAAGGATCTTCTTTTCTTCTTTCGCTCTTAGCATGATATGAGACATCCAAAATGTCTTCATGCGAAATGAAATGTCTTAGAAAATCAATAAACATTCACAAAAAGAGGAGACAGGCAAAGAAACAAAGACATCAGACACCAAATAGGCTTTGAATCGAGCAAAATATTTTTTTTAAAAGAATCCAGAGACAAGACATTGCATGTCTGTGGTGTAGACATGTAGCCTTAAGAGAATGGGGCAACAATAACCAGACCCAAAGGTCTACAACATGCTATTGGCTCCCAGCCAAAAGGCAAAAGACATCTACTTGATGTCTTCACTTCTTTGTTCTGTTTCGTTTTGAGATGTTTAATGATTTTCAGAGCCATTTCATTTCGCATGAATACACCATTAAAAAGATAGATCGACAGAGTCAAAGAAACCCCCAAAAGAACAAGATGAAGATCCATACAGCATCACACTTGGCCCATGTCTGACAATTGCATTCCCCACAACTCGACACCTCGCGGTATAAGAGGACAGACAGAAAAAGTATAAAGTTAAGCAAAGAGGCTTCTCGGGGGAGTTAGGGCTGCTCGGATCAATCAACAAAGCTCTGGTGGTTAAGACCCTATACTGATTAACCCTTTCCGTACGCCTGAGGTCATTTTGTACCCCTGTGGTTGCATTCTTCACATTTTAGAATACTTCTAGTGCAAAGATCTCTTTGAAACTTTCAGTATTTCTGAAAACATCATTGTGACAGACTGCTATGCAAAGCGTACGGATCGGATTAATGATTAAATTAATTCCTTTTTGGAAAGTGGAGGCGCCGAGTTCCCCACGTCGTATGAATACGATAGTAAAACACGACGCACGGATAGGGTTAAGTTCAAGTTTCTGATCGGAATGGAAACCAAATTGCCTCATTTTGCCTGGAATACCTACTGTCAGTTTTGACTTAAGTGGCCAAATTTGTGTCTGTTTAAGCGTTTGATCGGGCGTACTCGGCTAGTGGTTACCAACATAGAACGTAATGAATGTGACTACGTCTTGTTGCACACTATTTAACAGTCATGGAGAATCATGTTATTGAATAGTTATGGTTGCTTACATCGTAACTGAATCAATATAACTCTGCACTGTTCACCCTTTTTCTTTTTCATGTAAACGTAAGTGCACAAGGTCGAGGAAAGTTGTTGGCTAAAGGGGTCAGACGCATTATTGGGGCTTGGGGG
>NW_004797937.1:194277-195377 GCF_000002075.1 Aplysia californica | reverse complement strand
TTTATGTTGTTGTAATCGCCCAATGCTGAGTTCATAGTTGTGTGATGTGAACTCATATCACTCAACACTTGCCTCGAGCGTCTTGATTGGGCATTTTTGAGCACCGCAAAGACGTCATTGGCTGCATAAGCAATACACAACTCACGAGTCATCACTCACCCCTGGGACACATTTGCAACTTGTTGCCAGTGGTGAGTTTATGCTCACTCAGTCCTGGACGTATGCCTATAAAATCCGTGCCTCGAAATGTTGCATTCATATCGAAACAGACGAGCTACAGACATGCCAAGGTTATCAAGGGAAAACAGAGAAAGAGCTGTCGGGCGACTGGCGACCGGTGAGTCGGTGGAACAGGTGTCCCAGGTTTTTCGTGTCTACCCAAGCACCATTTCTCACCTTCGGAACCGATTACAAGCGACAGCGACCACAGCAGATCGACCAAGAAGCGGAAGACCAAGGGGGACAACTCCGGCCCATGATTGTGTCATCATTCGTCGGCACCTCCGCGATCCGTTTCTGCCGGCTGCAGAGACTGCCAGAACAATCATGGGAACGACTGGAAGCCAACTTAGCCATTGGACTGTGCCACGGAGGTTAGTGACTGCTGGTCTTCACTGCAGGCGTCCTTACCAGGGAGCTGTCCTAACACCAAGGCATCCACAGCAACGGATACAGTGGGCACAGGCATATGTCAACTGGCAGAACGCACAGTGGAGGAGAGTCCTCTTCAGTGATGAAAGCAGGTTCTGCGTCGATCCAGTGAATGGCCGTGTCCGTGTCCGTGTGTGGCGTAGAGACACGACTCGCTATGACGACAACAACATTCTGGAGCGTGACCCCTGGGGAGGCGAGAGCGTGATGATATGGGGAGCCATGGCGTTGAATCATAGAGTGGGACCTATCATCTTCCAGAACATTGGTCCAGGACGTGGAAACGGCGTCACGGCTCAGCGCTACATTGCACAAGTCTTGGCACCTCATGTGGTGCCCTTTCTACAGAGCCATCCTAACTGCCTTTATCAACAAGACAACGCACGACCGCATACCGCAGGTGCTACCCAGAACTTCTTGGCGCAGAACAATGTCAATTTATTGGCACA
>NW_004797937.1:189487-191057 GCF_000002075.1 Aplysia californica | reverse complement strand
GGTATTCTCTTTTACCATGACTTTTCCAATGCAACTGTTATTTTTTAAAATTAAAATAAATTGTGCTTTTTCGAACTTAGGCTAAACTACCTATACACTTACATTGAGTGCACTTTTGTGCTCTTATTGAAGAGAATGTAATCAAAATGAAAGGTTGTGAATGGGGTATCTCGTTCCATGCTTTTTTTCTTTAAACAAAGGCAAAGCTTTCAATAATAGCTTCCCCATTATGAAGAAGAAACCCAAACTATGAGCATCTGTCCCTCATTATCATTATTTGGTGGGATGGTTAAAGCTGAGGAGGAAAGTCTAAAAAATAGAACTCGTTGGGCAAGGGACCAAACTACAAGATGAGATAAAACGACGAGGAGTATCCCTCAAAAAAGTGCAACGCAGCATTCACCATTCCCACATTCGTCCATCTTTCATTCTTTCTTTCTTACATGTTCATCTCGTGCGCTTTTAGTCGCGTCGTTTCGTTACCTAAGAAATACAAAGTTCCAGCTGACGTTTTGTTTTACCATTTTGAGTTACTAAGACCATGAGGTCTGAAACCACATGTTCTATCAGCTCTATTAAAATCATAAGATCATTCGGAGTCGTTATCAAGATGAGCTGGTATAACTTTGTAATTCTAGGGTAGCGGTTTGCCCCTGACGAATAATACCTGCCCATGTTTTTATTAACATAACTTGCAGTTTCTATGACGTCACTCATGTTGTCTGGCTCAGTGTGACGTTGGGCCGGAACGGTGACCGAGATCGACTTGTAATGTGGAGTGCAAATACGAAAGAATGAAAAACTGTTTATTTATTTATTTATTTATCTATCT
This sequence comes from Aplysia californica, assembly GCF_000002075.1. NCBI lineage: Eukaryota > Metazoa > Mollusca > Gastropoda > Aplysiida > Aplysiidae > Aplysia > Aplysia californica. The sequence goes on along the minus strand of NW_004797937.1, from coordinate 190,225 downwards.
ATTTATTTATTTATTCATTTATTTATTTATTGCTGTCCGGTAAGAGCATCAAAACCTTATCCCTTGATATGATTCTTCAGTTTTAAAAAAAGCTCGTTTTATAATTTTATTTATTTGTTTTACAACACCTGCAACACAATAGGGTCATATAAGTGCCGAAGATTAGAGGCCTGATAAGAGAGTAACAAACGGGGAAAAAAGAAGGAAGAGATATCAGGACAATACGTTTTTGAAAGAAAATAAGGAGCAAACCACACCACAGCACCCACTAATCACCTGCTGATAAGACTCTATGCAATTGAAACCACTGGAAATTAAACGTGTGTGTTGAATGAGCATAAAGACCTGCACTAGGTGCCACTCAAATGTTCTGCAGCGAAAAGGTTGAGACTGGCAGTGGGAATGGTTGGTGTGTCTTTTAGTATGTTTACTTGGGCTCTTGACATGTTCGGTGTGGTAAGGCCAACGTACCTGACATTAGAACCAATAAAATCAGGGTATTCCTTCGACCCTCAAGTGTTGAGAATGTTGGAGAACCGGAATTCAATTTCCATGAATAAAACTACTTGAGAAACATAAACATGTGTTTCATTTTGGTTTTAGTCGGGTTTTCTTCTGTCTGCTTTCTTTGGGTTTTGTTTGTCAGTTTGTTTTTTATTTGTTTGTTGTTTTTGCTATTGTTGTTAATGTCGTTGCAGGTTATAGGTTGTTTTTCTGGGGGTTTTTTGTTTTTTTTTT
>NW_004797937.1:187208-189212 GCF_000002075.1 Aplysia californica | reverse complement strand
AACATGGCGGCCAATTGAGGGCACATTTGGCTGCGCCGCACAGCGAGGCTTCGCGTTGCTATGCACGCTGATGCTAGTGGTAGGACTTGGAAGACACCTTACATCAGTATTTTAAAACTAAAAATATAGTGAAATAGTGTAGTACATTTTATTGCCAAAAATATGTCATAATTGGCAATGTTACCATGTTTTTGTGATGTTGGTTTGTTTGTTTTTTAATGATGGGATGGGATCTAGATCTAGATCTAGATCTAGATCTAGATCTACTAAAGATCTTCACACTCACAATACACTTGATAATAACACTAATTATGAACATTAATTCTGTTGGCAAAATATCTAGATATAGTCTTAATTAGTACTACGATAAAGGGGACGCTGACAGTAACATGCTCACTACAATCACATTGTCATTGAACTTAAGGCCATCCACAGCAAGCAAAAAAGAACAATATAACTTATAAACCTTTTCTCCAATTTACTAGAAAGAGATCAATAAATTGAGCTTATATTGAGGAAATGTATTATTTTTCACATTGAGAATTCATCTCTGTGTTTGCATGTAGTTTAACTATACACGCATGTGGTTTAACTATGCACACCCACCTCGTGTAGCGATCCAACTTGCACTGACTGGTCGCAACTCTCTGCTCTGCGCCTCGACCACTACTCACGCAGTCTTCAAAAGTCCGTGGCTCACGCCTCGGCATGTCCTTGTTTTCTTCAATGTCAAATAGATAACCACCGTACTCGACTACTTTCCCGAGAATCACACAGCTAACCACACGCCCCCGTGACTCAAGGTCAAACAAAACAAAATAAACAACAACAAAAAAAAAAAAACCTTTCTGAAGTTTTTCAACGTGCGAACAGGACATGGTTCAACGCTATCTACACTTTGTACACTTGATTTCTCCATTTACTGAGTTTCATAGTCCACCAACCAACCGGGGGTTTTCCTGACTCGATCAGGATACCGCCTGGGAGGGGGTTCACCTGCACCTTCGTTTCTCGTCAGGGTCTGCAAGGTTTGCGGCCCACTGCCACCTCCCTCATCATCCTCTTCCTCTGAAGTTACATCTCGTACCACTCTTCTGATATCGAGAACGTGACGAGCCATACCATCGACAGCAACATTGTTGATCGAGTTTACCCCCGTAACCGTACCTCTATTCCACTTGGTCGTACATTTGCTCTGGGGTGGTTTAATCCAAACATCATCTCCAACTTCAAATCTTCCTTGCCCGTCTTCTTCTTCATTAACAACGATATGGTTTCTCCAATCATAACGGTAGACAGCTCTCTGTGGCACTAATACTGGGCCCAAACCTGCTTTTGGTGTTGAGTTGTACCAAAACACAACTTCTTGGGGGGAAATGTTTCCTCTTTCTGCAATGGACTTCACTGTACGGTGGTGTCTCTCAACAACCCCGTTCCCCATAGGCCTATATGCAGCTTTGAACACTGGTTTGATATTCCATTTCTGAAGCATCTGCCAAAAACAATGTGAATGAAACACTGTGCCATTATCCATTAAGATCTCGCGCACTGGTCCTCTCTCAAACATGAGTTCTTCAACTACTTCCGTCACAAACCCTGCTGTCTCTCTCTTCAGTTTCTTCCAAATTGCGAATCGCCCTGGGCCACAATCAACAACTGACAGGTATGGCACTTGATGATGGTGAGTTATGTTCTATTGCCAATCTTGTCCAGTCTGTAGCGACATCTAGGTTCCCCGCCTCATGGACAACTTACTGGTGCAGGATCGATAGACTGATATTGCTCACAAGCTTGTACGACTTTTTAAAACATCAGCACGGCTCGTTTCTGGTAGCACCTTCCGAGCCAAATACAAAGTACGGTCTACCCCCATATGGTGCATATCGTGCAAGTCTTTCAAGTCGAGATGACCAGTAGCACAAACGCATAGTTCTGGTACTCCCTCCTCCATTCCATACCCGCCAGTGCTTATTAAAACTATGAGCATCTGTCCCTCATTATCAT
>NW_004797937.1:184206-184925 GCF_000002075.1 Aplysia californica | reverse complement strand
CAGCATTATACGCTATTTAATAAATACATTCGTCAGATCTGGAATCTTAAATTGTAATAATAATTATATGTGCCGCGCGTGGGAAGTGAAAGGAATTGAAAATGTTTTCAAAAACAATTATGAAAGTAACGTAATTAAAGTAGGACTACATGACGTGCTTATAAAGGCCCAAAAAGGTGTATGGATGCGGATATAATTGTTTCGGATGAAAATAATACGCTATCGACTACTACTGTAGCGTACGGTCAAAAATTTGTTGCGCAACTTATTATCAAATATCTAGGCTACTGAACTATCGAACACCTAGATCTAGATTCTCCTACTTTAGCACAATAACTTAGATCTATATCAATTCGTCTTAACAGATGAGTATTTTTTCAAACATTTGTACACATAAGTTCTATATTATTCTAGAAATAAATTTCTTTAAAGAAAATATTTTAACAAATACTAGCCCAATATTTTAAAAAAAATTTCAGTCAATGGTTTCTACAGATTTTTAAAAGTTTACAGCTGGAGCTAAATCTCTTTTAAAAGCAAGTCCGTCCTTTTTTCTACTTCTGCTGGCGACATAAAGCTAATTATTGAACGCATGTTTTGAGAACATTAATTAGATCTAGTAAAAACTATGTTGTGTAAAACAAATTTCTTGTAACAAGTTTTGCTACTAAAAAATGACGTAGGCCATATGCGTATGCAAAATGTGTGTGGGAAGCTAG
>NW_004797937.1:181156-183180 GCF_000002075.1 Aplysia californica | reverse complement strand
CACACACACACACACACACACACACACATACACACACACACACGTACACACACGCATGCACATGCACACACACACACACACATGCACACACGAGCGCACAAACACGGAAATAAATAATTCTTAGTTATCCGTCCCCCTAGCAACGCAAATTACACTGTACAAGTAATTTTCCAATGATGCTTAGATACGATGTCCTCAGTGAACATCAATCGAATTAACCGTATTCCGAGGTCGAATCTTTTTCAGGTCGTTTAAATAACAAACGATCAAGACTGTCCCAGTAGACTACGATCGTAAGCCTCATTTACACACAGTTCATTGATCGACAAACTGTAGGATATCGAAAGAATGGCTTGCATCCTATCAACTTCCCAATAAAACTGAGCGTGAAAACGAGCAATCCTGTCGATATCTCAGTACAGCAACCAGATGTCTGACGACGCCAGATATTTGCCGGCTGGCGAACTGAAGGCATGACGACGAGGGCTTCTTTGGTGTTGCCCAATGCGGAGTTGAAAATGCTTTCCAAATTTTCCTGAAATATTCAATTGGCCAAATTTTAAAAGATAATGAGATTTTCGTGATCAGCGACCCAAAATTAGTAAAAATCACGCGGGGAACGTAATTTGATTTTACCAAGTTAAATTCTTTTTGTGTGACTGACACTTTAAAGATAAAAAAAACAACCTGTACATCTAAACGAAACTTCTCTCGTCGACAAACTTTCAGTTCAACGATGATCCAGATCTAGCGTCCGTCGGTTAAACTGTCAGTTTGTCGACAAATGAACTGCACGTGTAAAGGGGCCTTAAGATCAGAGCTGTAAGTACTTTTAAAAAGGTACTTTAGTATAAATTTAAGTACAGTCTAAAATATGTACTTAAGTACAGTAAAAGTACTTTCCTGTAAAATGTTCTTCAGCACAAGTACTTTTTTCAAAAAGTACTTATGAGTACATTTTGAGTACTTTCAGCGTATATGCTAAAACACTTCAGTGCTACCGGTAATGCAAAACATCATACTGAATAACATATCCAGTATATTTGACAAATTATGTCATTTATTACTGAAAAAAACCAAAACCAGTATACAAAGCATTTGAATATCCGCACTGAACGTAGGTGGAAGTGATCCGTGAAATTGAAGGAAAAAAACGAAAAAAAACAAACAAACAAACAGACGCAACTAGTGAATAAGTGATATTATGAATAGAACTTGTTTGAGCAATGCAATATGATCAAATGTAAGTCAGTCCAAGAGGTCGGAAGGTTCTACAGAAAAAGTATCCAAATTGGAAAATGTAGAGACAATTTGCTCTTAAGAAAACATAAAATTGATTGAAATGGCCAGCAAAGAAATGGAAAAGTGCATTGAATTCTTCATTAGCAAATCCTCAAGGAATCAATGTAGCCTTAAGCAAAAACCACCCAAAAAAGTTTACAAGAAATTTAAGTTGCCTAAAAAATTGTTAGATATACATTGAGAACTCAGTTTCAGTTTCAATTGATTATAGTCGTAAGACAGATTTTGGTCACACTGTGTAGTCCATGGCGTCCACGGCACACCAAAATGCATGTAGTTTCCTAGAGTCTAGTAAGCGTAGTGTAACCAAAGATTCTCTACTACAGTACCGTAGTCTCCATCTAAGATCCCAGTGCTCGGGAGTAAGGGAAATACAGGATCTTAGTTGAAGAAGCCAAGGAAGAATCTACAGAGACCCATGAACTGACGTGACGCCTGGGTAGGTTTATGACATATGGCGAGCAAAGAATGGTCAACCTTGATGACCAATCCCAGTGGCATGAGGCATGCCATACACTCATTTGCCTATCGTGACTCTCGAGATCGTTATCTACGTTTATCCGGTTGCCCCTCCCCTTTACCTGTCCAAAAATTTTAGCCTTCCATCTCTGATTGAGTCCCCCCGCCTTTGTAGGCGAATAACTTTAGCTGTGCATTACACTATGGGGGTAAAAAAATTGCAACAGAAATGATTTTGGTGTCATTAGAACCGAAAAACCTTC
>NW_004797937.1:164347-178822 GCF_000002075.1 Aplysia californica | reverse complement strand
AGAGGAAGAGGAAGAGGAAGAGGAAGAGGAAGAGGAAGAGGAAGAGAAAGAGAAAGAGGAAGAGGAAGAGGAAGAGAAAGAGGAAGAGGAAGAGGAGGAGGAGGAAGAGGAGGAGGAAAAGGGGGAGGAGAAGGGGGAGGAGAAGGAGAAGGACAAGTTTGCAGGCAGGATAGCAATCTAGTTCATTTTTCTTGCAGGAGCATTTCATTGAACTGCGGTCTAATTTATATAAATATCTCACAGTTTTGGAGAAGTACGTGTGACACTGATTTCTTGTCCATTTGAATTGAAAAGAGAAAAATGGTATCTGAAAGAGCACTGATAGATTTCAAGAAACTCTCTTAAAGAAAGAATAATACTCTGTTTTATCCCAGTCTTCGCGCCCCCAGAGGCTTCCCTATGTATAGAACCACCTGGAATGTGATGGAGTTTTACACTGATGACCGGGGTATGAACGTTTTCTTCAGTTGAATATGTGTGGACGCTGCTGTAATCCCCATGCCATGAATGTCCTTTCTCCATCTGGAGTCCTTATATTGTGGTCAAAGTTGAATGCCTCAAACTGAGTACAGCTGTGTGCTATAATAGTCGTAAATATTTCCAATGAGTAACCCAACAGCAGCATTCAAGTTAAACCTTTGAGCCTCTCGGTTTGGGGAGCAGAGCCCCAGTGCGTTCAGTGAGTTCACAAGAGGCCTTGAGGAGAAGTGGCGATTTAAAAAATGCACAAATTTCTTCTAGGAAGGGAGCAATCATAGATCTCGGTCGGCTGGCAACTATTTTCATACGTGGATTGTAGTACATATTGACAGTTTCAAGAAACAGCACAAAGAGGCCACCAAGTTAACGCGTTTTCTTCTCCATAAATAAACCCGATTAGATTTACTGATGGATAGACTTCTTTTCCAAATGCAGATTTTTTTTATCAATTGACGAGCTGCCTAGACAATTTGCTTCTGCCTGGCATCCTTAATGCCCTTTGGTGTTTCATAAAATTCTCGCATTCGTATAATTGAAGAAGCCGATTACTGAAATGTAACAACAACTACTCCCCATCAATCTCCGCTATTCATTATATTATGCTTTCCCTTGCACCCATCAGTTTTCTTTATTGGGTACTGTGGTCCGTAATATAATGTATTGTGCCCTTAGCCTCACGCAGATGGTCTTCCAAAATGGTCATCAGATTCCGAATATTGATCTGCTCAAATTCATTTGCCTCCAGACAAGATACAACATAATGAACGGCATCTACCTTTAAAACATCTTGAGGTCTCAATGATGTCCTTATTTTTTTTTTTTTTTAAGATGCAACTTCTACTGTAACAGAACATGGAGGCTGCTTGAAAATTTTGAAGTCGCAACCGAATAAAAACAACCAAGAATAGTCGTTGTCCGTTCGCACTTTCTTTATTGTGTCCTGACTTCGGGTCTCTGTTCACACGCGAATGACATTATAGGTCTCTATGACTTTGCTTGACTGCAAAGTTTTCTTTCAGACCTTAAACAATCAGCGGGTGCTAAAGGAACCCTTGGAGACTTTTAACCGAAGTTTGCATTTCAGCCTGTTAAGCTTCCTGGACTGTGACTAGTCTTTCTATGTTTTGCAAAAAGATTTTGTACTTATTTAAGATCGGTGACACGAAATGCACTCGGGGCCCTTCACTCCCATCTATAATATTGTTCTTTCTATGTTGTACAACGGCCAGAATAATATTCACACCTTAATGTTTTGTCAGTTGCACAAGAGGAAGTTCTTTAGAGGGTAAATACACGGTAAACAAATATCCACTGAAAGGCTGAGGATGTGAGAAAACGTATTCTTAATATTGGCTTCCCATGCTTTTTACATAAAAAGCGCTGATACCGATGACGATTACATCATTTTCGGGAAAATCCGTACAAATTACATAAACATTCTCGCGTCAAAGCAAGTATGATAAACCAATTTGGTCGTAATATTTTGACAACTTTTAACGCTTTTTAAAACAATTTCTTCCACGATTTCGAATGCCGATTTTTAGTATGTTATTACACGCAATTTTATCTGTCGAACCATATAAGTTTCATTTTTGTTGCAATTTTTTTAGGGTCTACCCTTATCTTTCTTCCACTATTGTCGTTATGCACCATTACGTTGTGACCTCACCAATTAAAATTCAGACAGTCTAGCAAAATTCGGGAATAGAGAAAAACTGCCTTCACTGCCTCCAATGGCCAGGGAAGAGTTCACAGTTCGAAATGATGCTGCCTGGAGCGAACTTGTAGGCCCTACCCACCCAGCGAGTGATGCAAGTTTAGGTGGAGAGCTCAGATGCGAGTGTGATGTTTGGGGAAAAGAAACGCATCGGTCAGTTCACACCTCGGTGTGATCCCGTCTGGGGCAAACATTGTACCGTTTCATGGCGTTTTACAACACTTGTGATCACATTCACGAGAGTGGCTGATCTTTGACGTGACGGGCCGTTCTTTGAACTCAACTTTTAACTCTTTGTTGATCGGCTGTGCCTGCCCGGGTGTTTGTTCCATAAATTATGATCGGAAACGCCGGCACTTACTCTTTCATTAAATTTCAAAAGTACTCAAAAGGTACTTTTAAAATACGTACTCAAAAGTACGAGTAAAAGTTCTGGTTCTCAAAAATGTACCGGAGCACAGTAAAAGTACCGAAAATTGTAACCTGTACTCCGTTACAACCAGCTCTGCTTCTCGGAAAATGGTGAAAAATCTCGGATGTCCCGTGTGTAAGTTGTGCACGTTAAAGTCCCTTGGTGGTCTAAAATCAATATGAAGAGTAGGCTTCGGCCGCCACCCGGGCAAAATAAAAAATTTCCTACCAACTGGAAATGTTTGGTATGTCCCGCGCGCTCATATTACCTTGTCCCGCGCGCTCATATTACCTTGTCCCTCGCGCTCATATTACCTTGTCCCGCGCGCTCATATGACCTTATGCAGTTGCGAGCACCCCGAAACACTTACAAAAAAAAGGGTGTGAGTATTGAAGGTAGGTATTAAATCAATACTAGTAAAGCTCGCAATGGGTAGGACGGACAAAGGAACTGCAGACAAGCTTGGTCTACATGCGCAAAATTAAGACGAATTTCCGTAAAGGGACCCCGCCAAGGAGTTTAGAACTTTTAATCTCCTTGGACCCCGCTCTCTTTTTACTATTACCAGTAGGGGTCGGTAAGGGTATATGAGTTAGGCTAAATAGGGGTAGGGGTAGCGTAGGAGTAGAGGTAAGGGTAGGGGTAGGGTAACCATTACACCTACTTGTACGCCAGTCCTGATCTTATTGCTCACTTCCAGCAAATATGAATAAAATCTGCAGATCTGGAAGATTGCTCATAAGAGTAATGTCAACAAACTGTGAAGCATCGTGGTGAAATCAGGCGCTCGTCAAAATAATGAAATCAAAGAAATCGGCTTTTGGGGGGGGCTGATGTACAATTTCTTTCTAATTTTGTTCTTGTTTTGTTTTGTTTTTTTGCTGAACACCTATTACGTCCATTTAAAATACATTTTTGTGTGAATTTTACTGACAAACATTGCTTAAAGGCACAAAAAGATAAATGTTTAGTTTCCAAGGACTCTCAGGCTATGGAAAATACCAAAAACTTTGGCTGCCATTTTCTCGCTAATTTAACCTCTGAAACCAGGCGACCCTTACCTCTTTTAATCTCAAATATTATTATTTCGACTTCTGTTCTAAACAGCAGATAGATTTTTTTTTCACCTAAAGGAAGGCAAATGGATAGGCTTTAAGCTGATACCAATAACCCCATATGTAAAAAAAACAAAAACGACGAGAGTCTGATTCCATCACATCGTGACACCGATTATAAAGCAAGCATGGCAGGGAAAGGGTTTATTAAGACCTGGGAGACTTTTCACTGTCGATAAGGTTACTGATGATGCAAGGAAAAATGCAATTAAATAAGGGGGGCTCCGATTTAATGTTTTAATCATGATCAAGTCCAATGAAATTTGCCTGTCGTACCATAGAAATTGAATTCCGGTTCTACACAAGCATAATACCCACTTTCTTTGCACAAACTGGAGAAGAACGCGAGCGAGCGATCGATTTAAATATACATATTACATATACACAGGGAGAGATAGATAAACAGAGAGAGAGAGAGAGAGAGAGAGAGAGAGAGAGAGAGAGAGAGAGAGAGAGAGAGAGGAGAGAGAGAGAGAGAGAGAGAGAGAGAGAGAGAGAGAGAGAGAGAGGGGAGAGAGAGAGAGAGAGAGAGAGAGAGGGGGAGAGAGAGAGAGAGAGAGAGAGAGAGAGAGAGAGAGAGAGAGAGAGAGAGAGAGAGAGATAGAGAGAGATAAAGAGAGAGAGATCATCTCTCCTAAACCATGTTGCGAAGAAAAAGACACACTTATGAAACTACAAGAATCAAGTTAGATCTACATAATTTGATAGGCCATCAATTCCAAAAATTTTGCTTGACAGAAAAATTAGAATAAAAAATATAAAGGGGTATAAACCACGAATACTTCTAGACAGAATAGGATCGTATTATTCCCCCCCTTTAATCTGTTGCCTCCGAAAATTGGCCAACTTGTGCCAAATAGGCCTAGGCGATATGGCGGAAGTTGCTTTATCGGCAGGTCGTCAGAATATGACGAGAGATTCTGATTGCCTGTCGGCCGCGACTTTCCTACTTTCAGATTTTTGACATCAGCTTCAGGTCAGTTTTACATTTTACATTACGTTCTAGGCCTACTTGCCCTTTCTGAAGGGTCAAGATAATATACAGTGTATATCAACTGCGTGCATTTTGGTACCCCCACCCCCTCCCCCTCAGATCAACGTATATCTAATGTTTTGAATAGGCTATGGTTTATTATTTCCTACCATTCACCCTTTCTTCCCTCGAATAAAAGAGCCTGTTCAATAGGAAATAAATCTTATACATCTATTCATAGAAATGATTTTATGTGATTTGTGTTCTTTATTTTCAGTCGGATCCCTCCTCAGTGAAATCTTTATGCTAGCAAGCACTGCTACCCACCATCTAACGTGATATGGGACTGATTTCCTTTCGTTTTAATAGACTTTATTCATCTTTGTTTAGAAATGTAGGCTTGATAAAGTTGTTTTAAAAAATCAGACGACAAGAACCGAACAATATGCAGTGCACAGCTAGGCTTGCACAGGTTTAGGCTTATGTTGAATATAAGCAATAGGCCTACTGCAGAAAATCCATGGAAATCTGGCAACCACAACAAGCATTCCGGAACATGTGACGTCATAGACAGCCATCTTTCACAAGATTGGTGAAAGTGTGTTAGTCACATTGTTTTCTTCCTTGAACGGAAGCATTATATCACTTATTTGTGTGTGCAATCAATGAGCAGGTTTATTCTGGTGAGTATATTTAATTGTTTTTACCACTTGTTCGTCATATTTTCTTGTTGGTTGAGTTCGTAACATATTTCTTAAACGTCTTCTTACGAGTGTTCTGCTGTTCTTCCTCCTGTGGCATGGGTACTCTCTTGTTCAAGCTTGGCTTAAATCGTGTTAGGGGTTAATTTAGGACAGTTAAGGTTAGGCCAAGCCACAATTCTGTGACACTACAACTCACTAGCCTAGAATGTGTAAACTTCTAGGTCTAAATTCTAGTGTAATTGTAAACTTTTGTCTTACTGATCAACACATATGGGTCTGCACTTGAGAATAACGTCACAGTCGTGCCGTGAAGTGTGAAGAGTAAGAGCAGGGCTGGTGGATTCAGTCTCTAGAATCTACTGAACTGTGTGATAGGAAAGTGAATACTGAACTTGAGCTGTACAACTCTGTTCAATTACTCATCAGCTTGAGTATGATGAGTCTAGATCTAGATCTATACATCCCATTGTCATATCATGTGTACAGACCCGGTAACCGGCGCGGGAACGAAGTCATGAAGTAGGCCCCGCCTTTGCCTTTCTTAGTCTAACTTAGTCTGTTCGTTTTAAAGTCCCCGATCTGTTTGTTTATATCCAGAGAAAAAATCCAGAAGTCTTGATGACCAAATACTATTTGATAGATCTAGATCTAGATCTAGATGAACGATCGTTTTTCCTCCGTTTTGGAGTTGAAGGAATCCAATAGAAAGTGGCTATTCTCACCCGCCCGGAAGTTCTTGCAAGATTAACTCCTCCCCTCTTCTCTCTCTCTGTGTCTCTTTCTGAATACTGTCTATCGGTGTGGACGATCAAATTGACCAAAACAAAGTTAAAAATGATGTTAAAACACAAAAGTAAATTAATTTGGTTGTCTACAAAGATGCTACGGCTATTTAACTTTTCGAATCGAGCCGAACTACGCGGGTCGCCATTTTGTTTTGCCCGGAAATTCTCGCGCTACTCCTCTCTCTCTTTCTCTCTCTCTCTCCACTGCCCACAGACAAAATTGTACGCTTTTAGTAGGCTACAGTTGTAATGGAACGTTTGTTCACGGCACAGAATTCTACAATTTTTCTGTTATCACAGTGTAGAATTCTGTGGTTTAGGGTGAACGCAAAATTTGGTGACCGCGCACCGGGTGAGAATAGCCACAAGACTCGCCTGCACTATTCTCACTCCGGGTGAGAATAGAGGTGGCCAATCCAATAATGACTTTAAGTCAAGTTGACTATTTCTCTGCCTCTCTCTCCCCTCTTTTTCTGCCTGCCTCTCTCTTTCTCTCTGTCTCTCTCTCTCTCTCTCTCTGTCTCTCTCTCTCTCTCTCTCTCTCTCTCTCTCTCTCTCTCTCTATTGCTCACCTTTTCTTTCTCTTGTTTTTTCCTGTCTTTTTCTCCTCCTCCTATACTTTCCAACTCTATCTTTCTCTCGTTCCCTCCTGTCAACTGGGGCATGTGATCATGTTTGCAAGCACTTCCCCTGTTCTCTCTCTCTCTCTCTCTCTCTCTCTCTCTCTCTCTCTCTCTCTCTCTCTATTGCTCACCTTTTCTTTCTCTTGTTTTTTCCTGTCTTTTTCTCCTCCTCCTATACTTTCCAACTCTATCTTTCTCTCGTTCCCTCCTGTCAACTGGGGCATGTGATCATGTTTGCAAGCACTTCCCCTGTTCTCTCTCTCTCTCTCTCTCTCTCTCTCTCTCTCTCTCTCTCTCTCTCTTTCTCACTCACACTTCACACACATGCTCTCACTCTGCCGGGTCTGGGCGCCGAAACTTTCTGAAAACACAAAGATTTCCCCTACCGGGTCTGTATGCTTCGTGACTTGGTTCCCGGTTACTTTAACTGGTTCTGTATTCACTTCGTGATCATATTGCTCCTCGGTTTGTATTGGCCTGTTGGTTTGTTGTCAAATAGATCTAGATTATCTAGAAGGCCTAGATCTTGTCTCCTAGATAAATTTAGATTCTATTTCACGGGAGGACTTCCATTATAACGAGTGACCACTATGAGACAGAGTCAGAGTAAAACAAACGGATTGATATCTAGGGGTATGCAATTAGATTTAGGTTTGGGGTAGGGGTAGGTCTCTTCTTTATTGTGTTTGTTGGGGTGGTCACTCGTTACGGAAGTCCTTCCTGTTTCTTTTTTCTCATAAAAATTAAATTGTAAACTGCCCCTGCCCCATGTTCTTGTCCACCAATCAAGTTTTTTATTGGCTATCAAGCCAGGCTTTTATTTTATTTTCATCTAGTCAAGATTGACTCTGTCTAATATAAATCTACTATAATTTTTTTTGGGAGAAATAGGCTACGAGATGATAGGCCTACTGACAGTACTGACACTGATGTCAAGACAATATACATATATCATGACATTGAACCACTGTCTCCTTTGGTTCAATATGATACTGTACAGTCGAGTCTTAGTGTCTCTAATAATATCTTGAACTCGTTGTGGATTGACAAGTTTGTTAAAAAGACGTACGAAATTCAATAATGATAAGAGAATGACGGCAAAAAAAATAAATTTATATTTTTAAGCAAATCAAGGAAAGTAGACTAACTGATGCCTAATGGTATAGAGGGTGGAAAATAAAACTACTGACATCATAAAAAGAAATTACCTCTAGGTAGCCTATTGATTGAAGTGGAAGGATAGAAGGATCTGATAGTGTGCGCCCCTTGTTCAGTACTGAAGGTAGAGAACGATGCTGATGAGCCTTTAAAAGAAGTTGCTCATACATCAGATCACGATCATAATCAATCATGACTATGTAACCAATACCAATGGGTGCACGCCAAGTATTCATATTCCCAACCTATACCTTAATTTTGTAACAATGGCACACACATGTACACCAACACTAGCATTCATTCAAACACCATGGCCAAGTGTAGAGTCATTAAGTAGACTGTCTTTGATCACAACCCACCACTCAGCACTCACATTCATTTTATTCGAATTCAATGAAGTTTGTAGCTCATCTTTTGCATATGTACTAACAGTTAATGTGTGAAACTATGTCTTGATGTACCACCATAGTAGTGGGGTGGAAGGGGGGGGGGGTGTCATGATATGCGTGTTACCTGATACTGTACTGTAGTTGATCATGATGGATGGATTTGTTTTCCCATAATGCTCGAAGGGTGATTTGAATTCAAGGCTATCATGAGGAGAATTTTTATCTGGCCACTGGACACATCCATAGGGTATAAAATTTGAGAAAAACATTGTCAATTTGTAAATACAAAGTAGTTCAAAATTTCTAATTGCCAGTCTCTAGTGCGACGGCTGCTGTTCACCGCAGGTGCTCCAGGCCCATAGAGTTCAAGCATTGTGCTGGCTTGTAACTGTAACAGATGTCTTCCTGTTTGGATGCCAGTTCTGCGGTGACACTGCTCTGAGCAACACTCTAGATTACTGGCAGACTACGACAGCTAAAGATCTTGCAGGGTTGGGTTGATTTAAATCAGTTGATTTTTTAAAATTTAAATCAACTTGATTTTTAAAATAAAAATCAGTGATTTAAATCACTTTATCTTCAATTTTTTTAATTTTTATTCAGTTTTTACATATTTCAACATTCAGAATTCCTTTCCTTGGTTTCATAAAACAGATATAAGGTTTAGTAGACTAATATATTCATGCTTAAAAGTCTGCTTTCCCTCCTTTCACTGTAAAATAATACAGTATTCAATTTACTTTTTTTTCCATAATTGAAATCAGAGCTGGGTTGATTTAAATCAGCTGATTTTTTTATATTTTAATCGACTTGATTTTTAAAATAAAAATCAGTGATTTAAATCACTTTTTAAAAAATGTATTCAGTTTTTACATATTTGAACATTCAGAATTCTTTTCCTTGGTTTTATTACACAGATAAGGTTTTGTAGACTAATATAATCATACTTAAAAGTCTGCTTTCCCCCCTGTCACTGTAAAATAATACAGTATTCAATTGACTGTTTTTTCATAATTGAAATCAGGGTTGGGTTGATTTAAATCAGTTGATTTTTTAAAATTTAAATGAACTTGATTTTAAAAATAAAACTCAGTGAAATCACTTTAAAAAATGTATTCTGTTTTTACATCTTAAAACATTCAGAATTCCTTTCCTTGGTTTTATAAAAACAGATATAAGGTTTAGTAGACTAATATAATCATGATTAAAAGTCTGCTTTCCCCCTGTCACTGTAAAATAATACAATATACTTTTTTTTTTCATTATTGAAATTAACATATTTTCTTTTTCTTTTTAGACAAACACACGAGCGCGCGCACACACACACACACTGTAATAAAATGCAAGTTTATCTTTGCATAATTACCCCCCCCCTTCCTTTATTATATATAGCAGATTAAGGCTTTCTTTTCCGGTTGCTTAAATTAATCATTAGTTAAAATAAAGACAATGCATTTTGCACTAAAAGAACACACTTTTAGCAACCAAAAATCCTAAACTGTGTCGACATTAAAAAAACAAAACAAATCCGATTTAAATTTAAAAAATATTGATTTAAATTTAAAAAATCGGTTTTTAAAATTTTTATTTTTAAAAATAAAAAAAATCACCAACCCTGAGATCTTGTGGTCTTGTCAGTTTGTTAGTGTTTTTAGTGTGTGTAATCCACAATGTGCCCTGTATGCTTCATTGGTCGCCGATTTAAGTCTTTCTGATTGTGTGTTGGGGTCAAAAAATAATTTGTTAATTCAAAGTAGGCTGCAGAATGTGGGTCTCTTACGTGTATGCATGTATGCGCTCATGTAAATTAAACTTGAAACTGTGTGAATGCACTCAATCGTTGTGTTAAGCCTTGCCCTGCCATCTCGTGCAGCATACCAGTTTAAAGCTAAATAAATTCACATCGTCTGACACATTAATTTTTCATCTATAGGTCAGGAGTCATCTGAGATATGATAGCTCAAAATTGACCTTTGAAAACCATGCTTGGCAAAATTGTGGGAAATCAAAGATGTTAAAGTTAAAAGTATGTTTGTATGCTTATACTGAGGTGCAGTAGCATTGGTGGTATGGACATGTGTTGCATTTCAAATGAATGGGGAGTTTTCGGGGAGGTGTTCGCCTCTCATTCATTGATATATCAATGGTCCTGGTTTCAAATCCGGATAGCGATGGAAAATATTTCTCCTTTCACATCCTTTCCTGCTCTCTAACAAATTACAATGTTCTATTGTCTGCTTTCGTCTCCTCTTTCTCTTCCCACCCCCTCACCTCCTTTGCTACCCTCCTCTGGACGCCTGACTCTTTCTGCAGCCTTTCTACTGGAACTCCTTGGCTCCTTCTTACTACTGTCTTTTGCGCACACCCCTGATCTTTTGGTAGGTAAGATCTAAACTAGCATTTTCGGGTAAGGGCAAAAAATCTCGGAGGTCCTATGTGCAAGTCACTCACAAGATCCCTTGGTGGTCTAAAATCGATAAGAGTAGGCTCCGGCCGCCACCCGCGAAAAATTCAAAATTTCCAACCAACTAAAAATGTTTAATTTGTCTGGCATGCTCATATGACCTTTTGCAGTTGTGAGTGCTGTAAAACACTTACCAGTAAAAAGAAAGAGAGCGAATTTTCTTGTTGGCGATAAACAATATAGTTTGAAAGAGATTGGAAAACAGAGCTGTCACAAGTACCACTCAAAACTTAGGATTAACATTATGATTATGTAATTAGTATTTTGGTATACTGTTTAAGAGACATGGTTTTGTGAAGAGCATGAACACTTAGGGACACGGAGTGTGTTAAATTTTGAACGTCATTAATAGTGATTTCATCTCAAATGTCACAGAGTTGCAAACAAAGTGCCAAAACTGAGAGCAAAGTCGCATTTCTTCAGGTTCTGTTTCATGGGGCTTCAGGTATATGTACCCATAGGATTCATGTCAGGGCAATTTACTGAGCACTCCAGCGTTGATATGATATGCTTTTCCAAGAATTGTTTACGGGGTGGTGTCTAAAGGCGTTGGCTTTGTTTGCAAGCAGGTGAATTGTCATACATTTAAAGATGTCTACTTGAATGACATCTTGACGAAAATAAGCGTAAGACGTTTTCCAGCGATTAATCCTCTAAACCAAGTAATCCGGTGATTGTCACGAGGCATATCACCATGTGGTGTTCAGCACTTACGCTCTGCAGCCCTCGAAGTGAAGCCATCTGTTGGTTCTCACAAAGGGGTTTGTTCATTCCAGCCAGGCCATCCCAAACCGTGGAAGTGTCGTGGTTCTGTTCCGCAGTGACATATGATTATGTCCAAAATCTGTTCAGTCTATATACTCAAAAAGGGTTGGTGCTCCACACGAAAACAGAGGCTCATAAACAAAATAACCAATGAGCACATTAAATGTTAAGTTTTTCGCTGTATTTGTGACTGCTCTTTTTTCTCATCTTCTTTGAAAATATTTTAACATAATAAAACATCGCTCATTGCAAAGATAAATATATTCTCCATTCATTTGATGTGCAATATAATATAGCATGTCCAATCCACCGCCAATATAATACATTATGTATTCAAACTCCCAATACAAGCACAAGCACACTTTTATGTTTCTTTGATTTCGCAATTTGGCAAGCATGATTTTAAAAAAAAAGTCAATTTGAGTGAGCAGATCTTGGGCGACTTCTGTCGTAGCTAGAAAACTTAATGTGCCAGATGATACAGAATTTATTTTTTTAGCTTTAAATTGGTAGTGCAAAGCTTTAACATGATCATCATCATCATTGCCTTTCTCACCATGCACCAGGGTATAGGCCCCAGACAAACACTTTAAACCTTTCTCTATCCTGGGCTAGCCTCTTGATGTTTTTCCATGTCTTCCCACTTTTCTGTACATCAGTTTCTGTGATTCTTCTCCAGGTTCCACGCTGTCTTCCCCTTGATCTTTTACCCAGTGGATTCCACAATACAACACTTTCTTCTTAACACGATATTTAGGTGAAAACATTTTCATGATTCTTTTGGATGCTACTGTACATTTAATAAGATAAATATGATAAGCTTGCTATATTAACATTTCCTTCATGCTGGTGGCAGCCTTTTTTACATTGTATGACCCGGCCATATTTTTTTTCTGCACTTTCCAGGACTTGCGAAATGCATGGGGGTAGTTGGTGTGCTCTTATACTTACCGTCTTTCCAGTGTTTGTCACACTGTCATTATCGTGATCTTCATGTAAAGGCAATTTTTTAAAAAGATCAGATATAGATCTAATTCTAACGGGCATCAGGTTCACCCTCTTCCTTTCTTTTACTTCAACATTGAACAAGTAGGATTTCCTATCCACACACCGGTCCTGTTATCAATACCAGGTACTTTTTATGTTTGCCGCAGAGTTTTGTCTTTTTTCCTGTCATACTCAATACTGTCACCTTTACTTCTCTTGATCTTCTGAATATTTTTTGTGTGGTAAAAATCACTCCTCATTACTTAGATTTTGGTGCCAGGAAGCATTGTTTGGCCTTTCGTAGTTAGTTAACCTATAGATACAATACATTAAAAAATATAACGTGCTGTACAAGTTTTTGTGGAAATGAAATGTCCCTGGTCAAAACTAAACCCCAATTCTTGCCATTCTATGATTCTAAGCATCTCAGGTGTTGACTGTAAATTGTTCCAAAATATTGAGAATTGGTGTTTAGAAAATTGTCTACCCTTGAATTACTTGGTCTTGTTGTGTTCTACTGTGTAACTTAACTGCTTAAAAAAAATGTTTCTGCCTTATTTCATTTGTAGCACGGAAAGTTGAAATTGTACTCTTTTTCTTCCATTGATGGATCAATGAAATGTGTCTACATAGATAAAGATATATTGATTGCTTGTTGCCAATTTTAGTACTGAAAATCAATATTGCAGTGTTTCAATGACATACCGAGGACTTTCGAGGCATGTTTAAAAAAGAAAATGACTGCTACATCACAATGAAACTATTTTTAAAAGAATTTTTTAGGGGAGTATGTGTTTTACGGTGCTCGCAACTGCATAAGGTCATATGAGCGAGCAGAACGCATCAAATATTTTCAGTTGGTTGGAAGTTTTGAATTTTGCCCAGGTGGCGGCCGAAGCATACTCTTTATTGATTTTGGGCCGCCAAGGGATCTTTAACGTCCGAGAAGGCTAGGTGTAGATCTTTCCAACCAGAAAATCAGGGGTGTGGCTGAAAGACGGCAGTATAAAGGAGCCATGAAGTAGCAGTAGTAAGGCCACAGAAAGAGTCAGGAGCCCAGAGGAGGGGGCAAAGGAGGTGAGGGCAGAAAGGAAGTAGAAAATTAAGCAGACGACAGAACATTGCTAGAAAGCAGGATAGGAGGTGAAAGGAGACTATTTTACAGAAGAAAATTGTTCCTGTCACTACCCGGATTCGAACCTGGGACCTTTGAATGAGAGGCCAACACCTTAACCTCTAGGCCACGAGAGCCCCCATTGAAACTTTGAAATTTATTTATTAGGGTAATGACTTGTAGTAGGCCCTATTTATTTTTATTGAAATTATGTTTTTGTTTCTAGTTAGACTTTCGGGTCTTAACATTTAATCTGATTCCTTGTGCCCGTGTTCCTCATGAAGTTGTCACTAGGTATATTAGGTATAATTATGTAAATAATACAGTCGAGTCTGCATAAACTGAACACAGTTTATCAGAAAACAGCCCTGCAGTCTTTGTAAGAAATTTATCGATCAGCTAAATGTGCTCCCATTGCTATATATACATAAAAAGAATTTGGAAGATTATGTAATCTACTTCTTCACATACAACCTTCAACTGTTGCAACCTTAAGTTTTACTCAATTGAACATTTGCAATGCCCCAAAACTCATATTAAAGTCTAAACTAAAATTTAATATCTGCGTCATCCATTTTATTTCCACCAGTGTATAGTCGTTTTGTCATCTATCATAAGCTGGATGAGAATAAATGGTTGTTACTGTTGGATGTGTTCGGAGCGAGATAGTTCTCTCTCTCTCTCTTTTCTCTCTCTCTCTCTCTCTGTCTCTCTCTCTCTGTCTCTCTGTCTCTCTCTCTCTCTCTCTCTCTCCATCTCCCCGGTCCATCCTCCCTCCCTGTTTCTCCA
>NW_004797937.1:159411-163658 GCF_000002075.1 Aplysia californica | reverse complement strand
TGTCGCTTTCTCAGTCTGTAACAATTTCTCATTTGCATGTGTGGAAGACGTATTGTCAAGAGTCGCTGTTTATTTTGTTAGGATGTGTGTCCCATACAGCTGGGGTTGGCCGTGGGTGGCAGGCTCTGTCTGGAAAACTTCTGCATACATGTGTATGGGCTGGGGGACGCCTCTGGCTGGTCCTATTTCTTTACTCTTCTGCTGTTTTTGTCTGTCTTTCTTTATTGGCACTAAATGACCATCATGAATGTTAAATGATGTGCTTCTCTTTACTCAAACAAAACAGTAAACGAACGTCTTTCAGTTCACGTCAGCGTTGGAAAAGCTCACATTTTTCAGATATTGTTACAGGCGCAACAAACTTCACACATACTGCTGCCCACTTCGAGCCGTGTAAAAATTATTACGATATTTCCCCTTTCTTTTCCAGTATGGTGCGAAACACATATACATCATGTTGCCACAGTTGCTGTTAGTTCCCGGTTCATACACGAAAACGACTGTAATAAATAATCACAATACGCCCAGAGCTACTTTTTCAACGAAATCAGTTTGCGAGTGTCAAGCTTGTCAGGAAGGGAATGGGCATACTAGCTGGGCCCCCTTTCGATGAAAGGAATGATCGGTGCATTAACATCAACTGAAAGTCATTGGCCTACTATATTTACATGGAATGGAGCAATACATCTTGAGAGATGCAAAAAAGTAGGTCTAGATTATACTCTCAAAACAAAATGCACCTCGTAAAATATCAATTCCGGCACTTCCATTGTGAAGGACAGCTACGCAGATTTGTTTCGTTTTTCAGTGGAATAATCACAAAGGCCGAAGAATTTTTTTTTCTTCTGATTTCAAGAAAATGAATTTGAATAAATAAAAACTCAGGCTCCTTCATGGCGATCTATCTCTATCTTATAACCTATCTTTTTTGCAGGTACTTGCCAACTTTGAACTCTGTAGCTGTCGTAGTTTTATGGAAAACGTGACACAGTTTCCAAGTTGCCAAATATATAATAGTTTATTATTATGTTGTGTCAACGGCGTATTTCGTCATTTTCGCTCCGTGATGGTAGTGGTGGTAGTGCTTCTTTTCTCTCTCCGTATTGTTGTTTGTCTGTTTATCTTGCCTCTTTTCGAAGCACTTACTAACCGTTATCTAATCGATGTTTCTGTTAAAACTAAAACCAACACCTCCCCACCACAACTCAAATCACCCCCCCCCCACCACAAGATGCTTGCTATAGATTAGGAGATTGTGAAAAAAAGGAGGGGGGGGGGGGTTCCTAGCGATCTTTTCACTAACAAACGTATGACTTATCCTGATTTTGGACTTCAGCCGTTTGCGACTGGCTGGTATGTCGTTGATAAGGATCAGGAACGCCTTCGCCCGAGCGGCTTTCTGATCCGTTAGGAGCTGCGGGGACCGAGCCGACCCTTTGGTCACCGACGCGTGAATCCTCGTCTCACGTGGAATTCTACACAGGTCACGCATCGGTCAGTGGTGTGTGTGTTTGTCTCCCCCCCCCCCCCCCCCCCCTCTCTCTCTCTCTCTCTCTCTCTCTCTCTCTTTCTTTCTTTCTTTCTCGTTCTCTCTCTCTCTCTCTTTCTTTCTTTCTCGCTCTCTCTCTCTCTCTCTCTCTCTCTCTCTCTCTCTCTCTCTCTCTCTCTCTCTCTCTCTCTCTCTCTCCGTCGTTAGCCCCCTCGCATCCGCCAGATTTAGATTATCCTGGGCTCGCTATCAACAGCAACTAATAGTTTGTATCACGCCGTCGTGTGTACCAACCATGCTGACTTTGTCCGTCGGGAAAAACAACGACGTGCCTATTGTGTCAATAGGCCTATATAATGTATAATTAAATAATCCTCGGCGCACTGTTGACTGTGTGCGGTTTTCTTCTACGTTGGTTTGTACATACATGTACTTTGTAAGTCAGACAGCATCTGTATTTTGCATTTCTCACTGGTTCAATCCATTCCATCGGATCTTCTCTTCTCCGCCCGCCCCCCCCCCGCCCCCACCGTTATTATGGCTAGCATTATCACCACGTTCGCCGTCTGTACACTGCTATACTATTATTGCCAATATTAGTTTCTCTTTACGTTTCCCTCGACTCGTGGAATGTCTCTCCCCTTCCCCTCCCTTAACATCCACATTCCACCATTGTGTGCGTGTTCGTGTCCACGTTCCATCGCTGATATGTTGCCCCCAAATCAAAAGGGGCGACACAAATATCGACATGAACCAATAAATGATGCAGTGGTCTCCGCTCAAACACCCGTTGCGCTTAGGAGCCAGCTTTTACTTTATGACAAAATTATGTTGTGTGTGTGTGTGTGAGAGAGAGAGAGAGAAAGAGAGAGAGAAAGAGAGAGAAAAAGAGAGATAGAGAGAAAGAAAGAGAGAGATAGAGAGAGAGAAAGAGAGAGATATAGAGAGAGAAAGAGAGAGATAGAGAGAGAGAAAAAGAGAGATAGAGAGAGAGAAAGAGAGAGAGATGAGAGAGAGAGAGAGAGAGAGAGAGAGAGAGAGAGAGAGAGAGAGAGAGAGAGAGAGAGAGAGAGAGAGAGAGGGCTATGTGTGTAGAAGTATGTTTTTATATATGTATATGAGCTCGAATGTTACTTGAATGAACAATTTCATGATTGATGCAAAGCGCCTGGAGCTTAGTGAGGGAATGGACATTATAGAAATCTGCTTATTGCTGTTGCTGTTATTATTATTGGGTTTTTTTTTTGGGGGGGGGGGGGATGTGTAGGTTGTTGAGAAAGTGTTGGGCTGTGTTAAAAAAAGGTTTTTTTTAAAGTGCCATCGTGTTAGATCGTGACACGGTTGGAGATATCGCATCCTGTCAGTGAGTGGCAGGCGCACACGTGCTTTCGCCCGCTCTCTCTCGAGCTCGCTCTTTGAAGTTGTCGCGCATGCTGGCGATATACTTTGTGATCCTATACACACATGCCATTTTAGTTAGTTTGGTTGTTTTTTTCATCCTGCTGTTTTGAAGCGCCCTGTGACTCTCGTAAGCGTACATTTAATGCAAAGGCATGTATATGCACACATACGCACACACAGAAACGCACGTACACTCACACAAGTAACAAGGTGTTGGGGTCAAGTCTTCGTGCGGCAGTCAAGTGGTCGACGAGTTTCTCTCTCTCTCTCTCTCTCTCTCTCTCTCTCTCTCTCTCTCTCTCTCTCTCTCTCTCTCTCTCTCTCTCTCTCTCTCTCTCTCTCTCTCTCTCTAACTCTTCATCCGTACTCCTCTCACTCTTCCTCCGTACCCCTATCACTTTTCCTCCGTACCCCCCCCTCCCCTCTCTCTCCCTCTTCCACACGTGCACCTGATATAATCTTCCTCTGACTGAGTCGTATCTATCTTCGGACTCCCCTGCCTGGTCTAATTTAAGAACGCCTGCGCAAGAGCTTATCAGTCGCGTGCAGGAACACAGATGTCCACTCAGTCTATGTAATGTTCTTTGTGAAATACATTGTTATTACAATATATGTGTATATGAACGAATGGTTGGCGGATGCTCTGGTTTGGGTGGGTGGTTTGCGGGTGCTCTGGTGTGGTTTTGTTTGTTTGCTTCTTCTTTCCTATCAAACATCTATCCTTATCTACCTCCTTTTTTCGTGTTTGTTACTCTCTTGTAACGCCTCTGATTGTCGGCACTTATATGACCTTATTGTGTTGCAAGTGCCGTAAAACTCTAACACAAAGCTCTGGTTTGGCTTTGCTCCTTCTTTCTTATCAAAGATCTAACGTCCTTATCCCTCCCCCTTTTCGTGTTGCTCTCTAGTAACACTTCTGATCTCGTTTCTTAATGACCTATTTGTGTTGCAAGTGCCGTGGAACTCTTACTAAACTTCTCTCTTCCGAAAAGAGAAAGTGCCACTTCTTTACTCTGTCTGTTGTGTTTGCAGTCCATTTGTAATATTTTTTTCCCCAGTCACGACCATAGTTATTTGTGTCGATGTGATTCTCCTTGCTCTCTCATGTGAACTGCTATTTCCGGGTTGCCTTGATAGTCGAAACGGACTTTGTGCTGTTGAGGCTAGAGAGGTGAGCAGAGTAAGCCTGATTCCCCGTTTGGACTTCTCTGTTGACATCCACCCCTTGGCGCTCATAATTATGACCCTATGCAGGTGCAAGCGCCGTAAAACTTTACTACTACTGCACAATAATTAAACTCCTTGCTCAAATGAGGAAAATAGAACGTCTCCCCCCCCCCTCTCTCTTTCTCTCTCT
>NW_004797937.1:156184-157531 GCF_000002075.1 Aplysia californica | reverse complement strand
AGAGAGAGAGAGAGAGAGAGAGAGACGGTTTGTCGCTTGCGGTGCATATAGCAGTCACAGTGTAGACTGTCCATGTTTCAAATTATGATAAAGTCTTCCCATCTCGTTTCGGTGTAAAGTGTTTTGAATTGAGAAGACATTGCTTACAAAAATATGTGGTTGCTCAAGCATTCTTCATTTATCAGTTTGCCGTTGGTACTATGGTAGCAGGTGGTTGGTGGGCGTCACTGACTGACTGGTAGGTCTTATTTTTGTATAATCTGTCTCGCTTTTTCCCCTGCACTAAATGACCGCTGTTGATTCGATGTTCATGTTATATATATATATATATATGTCTTTATTTAAACTGAATTATTTCTGATGCAATGGCATTTATAATAATATTAATAATTGCATTTATTGAATAGAACGCCCTTCCACGCCCAACAACATGTGTGCGCTTTACAACAGTACACTTATAGTTTCCGTGATTCGTGTAAGTTAAATTTCCCCTTCCATTTTTAAAATTAAAAGGCTGGGCGTTCAGTCATTACTTCCTAGTTGCTGGTCATGTTTATTTTATGTACGTTCAGGATGTCGCGATACGAGTATGCAGTTGCAAGCGCCGTAAAAACTCATACAAAAAAAAAAAAAAAAAAAAACCGAGTGTGTGGGAAACTGTCGGCACTTGCTTGATTGGGTAATATGCGCAGTTGGGAATTATACATCTGGTCTCAGAGTTTTTGTTTGTTTGTGGGTGGTTTACTTCTCCCCCCCAAAAAAAACAAACAAACAAACAAAACAAACATCTATCGTCTTTATCTGATCTGTTCTCCGTTTTGTGTTTGTTACAACTTTGTTACACTTCTAATCTTCCGCACTTAGATCTATATGGGATATGGCCATGTGTTGCAAGTGCCGTAAAACTAAAGAATTTTTAAAATGATGGGACGAAGGCTGTCTTCCTAGTCTACTTTATTTACTAACTATTGTTCGGCCAAATTCAGTATCAAATTGATGACATGACTCTCTCTCTCTCTCTCTCTCTCTCTCTCTCTCTCTCTCTCTCTCTCTCTCTCTCTCCTAGTAGACAAGTAAAGGTTTCCTTTCAAAAGTGCGACATGTCATACAAACTCTGTTCTTGTGAGTACTTGCTCTGTATGCGTGCATCAGCAGAGAGGGTTGTGTGAGTGGATAATGTGTGTGTGTGTGTGTGTGTGCGTGTGTGTGTGTGTGTGTGTGTGTGTGGGGTGGGGGGTATGTGTTTGTTTGTATGTTGTGTGTATTGTGTGTGTGGGAATGTGTGTATTTGTGTTTGTCTGTGTTGGTAGGTTTATGTGTGAATGTGTATGTTTTTTCCAATTTGTG
>NW_004797937.1:151298-154823 GCF_000002075.1 Aplysia californica | reverse complement strand
CTCTCTCTCTCTCTCTCTCTCTCTCTCTCTCTCTCTCTCTCTCTCTCTCTCCGCCCGGTTCTATTCTGCCCTACATTTTCCTGGCCTTTTGCAGCAGAAGTTTTGGCACCTGGGCCTGTGTTGTTTTCCTCCTGGGTATAGCTTTTTCATGTGTTGTCAGCGTTTGACCGACTTTTTTTTTTTTACGGTGACGTGAGTAACGAAATGGGACAACGCCCTTGTCGGCAGAATGGACCCGTGGATTTTGTAACGGGGTTTTCCTGGGTAGTTCGAAGCTTTGAAATGGCCCGAAGAATCAAATTTTAATCAACTTTCGCTTCAGTGAACGGCACTTTGAATCTCAAGTCGAGCCGTTGGTTTTTGAAGAGTGCTCTGGTGTCTGATGTGGGTTTTTTCCTTCTTTCCTATCAAACATCTCTTGTCCAGATCTCTCCTCCTCTTTTTTTCGCGTGTTTATTACTCTCTTGTAACGCCTCTTATCTTCGGCACATACCTAATTGAGTTGCAAGTGCCGTAAAACTCTTACTGAAACTACACTTAGATTTAACGTAAAGTCACATGGTCTGGATTCGATGTTTTATTTTGACCTTCGTCTTCTTGTCCCGGATTCTGGGCCGGAGGAACAGACTTTGACCTTGGCGAGCGCCTGGCGTGGTTCCATCTCTCTCTACTGCGCTGTTTGCCAGGTGTAGAGGCTGTCTCGCTCTAGTGTGGAGGAGACTTTGGTCGTGTAGGATAAACGCAAGCCGTGCTCAAAATAAAATAATAATAACTATTTATATGTGCATGTCTCTCTGGTTGTCACAAGGGTGTACGTGCGCGGGTGGTTGGAGGGTGTCATTGGCACGGCCTACTTCTCGACTTTCCCTCTGTTGTTTCTCTCTGTCTGTCTTACTTTTTCCTATCACTAAATGTTTTTTTTTTTGTACGCTAAGGTACCTAGCTATAGACGCGAAAGATGTTGGCTGTTAGTGTTTGAGCTCTTAATCAGTTGCTTGCACTGTGTGCTTCTCGGGAAGGTGGGACTGTTTTGGAGTGTTCTGTGGTATGCTGGGGTAATAATATAATGCAAAGCGCATAGAGCTTGCTGTTGAGCGGGGATATGCACTATACAGATGCCATTTATTTTTAAATTATTATTTTTTACTCTAACATAGACTAACAAAGACGTGCATCTTGTATTGTTCCACCCCCCTTGCTCTCTCTTTATCCCACTCACTCTCCCCCTCCCTCCCTCACCCACCCCAAATCTCAATACATGTACGGTATATGAAAAGCTTGAAGAGTTTAAAATTTTCCAACTAATCTATTAATACTGTATCTCCTTTTTATGTTGAATTTACTGCTGCTGTTAGAACCATCTGCCGCCCAGACTACATAAAAAAAAAAAAGAAAACAAAGCAAATCAACCCACTCCTTTTGTCCTTTTATATATTGCTCTCTTCAACACTAATATCCCCTAATTGTTTTGCGGATGCTGTAAATGAAAACTTGGAACTAAAACTAAACTAAAAGCGCTTTCCATTTTTCTCGTTGCCTTTTTTTGTCAGTAGCTTTTGTTCGTGTCTATCCTGAAAGGTTTACAAATGTTTTTAATTATGGCGTGATCCTCTGTATTATTTGTCTCGCTTTATTATTATTATTATTGTAGGTGGTTTACATTTGTTTTGTTTTTTAAATTGTATTTTTTTTTCGGGGCGGATCGGATCCTATCATGTCATGACTCATCGAGGCTGTCTGTCAGAGAGGAATTTCTTTTTATGTTTGCCAGTGCTGCACCAGCACGCTGGATTCAATAAATTCAGCTTTACTAAGCTGGTCGGCGACTTGGTTGCGACTGAGTGCGTCCGGGTTGTCCCTTATATTTAATATAAGGCCTCCATAAAGTCATTTTAATGGTGTCTTCTCTCTCCCCAACGTGTTGGGTTGCCTGTTCCCCCCTTCCCCCCTGCGGAGTGTGAATACAAAAGCGTGCTTGTACACACACACACACACACACACACACACACACACACACACACACACACACACTCACTCACTCACTCACTCACTCACTCACTCACTCACACACACAATGTACACGCACGCACGCGCAGATTTTTAACTCTTAAACTCTTTACTGATTTGATGAACACTCTATATAATATGAAATCGTCATGCACAGATTAGAAACTCGATTACCACGCATAAATATATTTCATCGTATGCATGTTGTTGCCTGCCTTTCAAGTTTTTAAGTTAAAAAGGGGAAACAGCTTTAAATAATCTGTATGTGTGTGGATTTTGGGCCTCTAGTGTTGTTTTTTGCGGGGGGGGGTGTTACATTTCACTTATATCCCTTAATCTAGATGACAACGTCGGGACACCAAGGATGATCGGACAAGTACTTTTCTCTCTCCATCCTTCTCTATTTGTGGGTGGTTTGCGGGTGCTCTGGTGTGGTTTGCTCCTTCTTTCCTATCAAACATCTATCGTCCTTATCTCCTCTTCTTCTTTTTATGTTTGTTACTGTCTTGTAACACCACTAATCTTCTGGCGCTCATATGACCTTATGCAGTTGCGAGTGCCGTAAAATCTCAACTAAAACTAAACTAACTTCTCTATTTTAAAAGCATTCCGAAGGGTTTCACTAAACTTTAAACATATCCATTCCTTTATGTTCTCTTCCCTTCTCTTTTTTTTCTGCCTGCCTTCCCTTCTCCCTCATAGTACGGTGCCCTGTAGGATAATTTTTGCAAGTCCTGTTGATCTTGTCATGTGCCTTCAGCAGGATCATTTTTGCCAGTTCTGTTGATCTTGGTATGTGTCTTTTGTGGGATCATTTTTGCCAGTTCAGTTGATCTTGAGAATGTGCCGTGCAAGTCCTCTTGATCTTGGTATGTGTCCTGTTGGCGGGTGCTCTGGTGTGGTTTGCTTCTTCTTTCCAATCAAACATATATCGTTTTTATCTACCCTCCTTTTTCGTGTTTGTGACTCTCTTGACTTATAACACGTCTAATGTTCGACACTTCTTGATCGCTTCTTCTTTCCTATCAAACATCGATCGTCCTTAACTCCCCTTCTTCTTTTTTATATTTGTTACTCTCTTGTAACACCTCTAATCTTGTGGCGCTCATATGATCTTATGCAGTTGTGAGCGCCGTAAAACTCAACTAAAACTAACCGACCTTATTGTGTTGCAAGTGCCGTAAAACACGTACAAAAACTAAAGGTATGCGCCCTAAAACAGCGTGTCTCTTCAAGTGTTGTCGAAGCATCAGAGCTCGCGTCCTCAATGGGTTTTAAAGCCCAAACTTATGAATGGTGGACGTCGCGACAGTGGCGACAGTGCCCTGCTCCCCGTACCCTGGCCTCGATGGGCGGCGGGCGGGGAATTCCAACAGTGTTTTGTCTGTGTCTGGCATGACAGCGAGGCAGAATGTGGAGTTACACGCTCGCGCACGCACATACACCCGAGCGTACGCACATACAAACACACATACGTACGCACCGCACACACACCACACACGACACGCACGCACGCAC
>NW_004797937.1:148889-150347 GCF_000002075.1 Aplysia californica | reverse complement strand
TGTTGCTCAATAATCTGACTTGTATCTAGTGCCATTTAAAAGAAAGTTTACTCGTGGGTAAGAAGTATCGTATTAGGCTTTAGTGAAATTAATTTCCAATGTTCATGTTTCGTATTGACGCGTCTGTAGTATGAAATTTCCACTTTATTTATTCAGCGACGGCTTTGTTTCATGGTGGGTGGTTGGCAGGTGCTGTTGTGTGGTTTACTCCTTCTTTCCTATCCAACATCCGCCGCCCTTCTCTCTCCTTCTGTGTTGGTGGTTATCGGGTGCTCAGGTGTAGTTTGCTTCTTCTTTCCTATCAAACATCTATTGTCTCTATCTCCCGTCCTTCTTTTTTGTGTTTGTTGCTCTCTTGTAATACCTCTAAACTTCGGCACCTATATGGCCCTTTTGTGTTGCAAGTACCGCAAAACACTTAGATCTATTAAAACTAAAGATCTCTCCTTCTTTTTTGTGTTTGTTACTCTATTCTTGGACATGTAAATGACCTAATTGTGTTGTAAGTGCAGCGAAATGCGTAGTAAAACTAAATAACCTGGTTTCGGTGGGTTTTTTTGTGTTGTTGTTGAGTATCTACCTGCGCATTCGGATCAAAGGTCCGCGTTCGTTCGTCTGAATCCTCTTCGTATCAATTTAATTCTGCCCCTATGTGGCATGTGGGTGGTTGGCTGGTGCTGTGGTGTGGTTTGCTCTTGCTCTCCTATCAAATATTTGTCGTCCTGATCTCTAGCTCCCCTCTTCCCTTTAAAAAAAATGTTTGTTACTCTCTTGTAACACCTCTTATCCTTGGCACTCATTTGACCGTATTGTATTGCAAGTGCCTTAAAGCGCTTACGAAAACTTTTTTAAAAATATAAAAAATTCTACCCATATCTCTCCTTCCAGAGTTCAGACCGAAGTCCTGTGTCCAGTTTCCTGTAAGTGGGTGGTTGGCGGGTGCTCTGGTGTGGTTTGCTCCTTCTTTCCTATCAAACTTCTTCTATCGTCCTTATCTCCCCTTCTTCTTTTTTATGTTTGTTTCCCTCTTCTGACACCTCTAATCTTCTGGCGCTCATATGACCTTATACAGTTGCGAGCGCAGTAGAACCTCTACTAAAACTCCCCTCTTCCTCTTTTTTTGTGTTTGTTACTCTCCTTGTAACTCCTAATCTTCGGCACTTGTGTAACCGTATTGTGTTGCAAGTGCCGTAAAACTTTTACTAAAACAAAAGAGGATGTAAAAAAAAACCAGTCGACGTGTGTTGTGTGTATGCACATACATGGACACATTTCTCTGTGCAGCTGTTCCATAAAAGGAAGTTGTTCGTTACCATGTTTCAAAAGGAAATAACTCGTATGTTCGTGACAGAGAAAGACGGATGTCGACATAGTCAGCATGGATTGCGTCGCATCCTGGAATGTCATTCATTTGCGAAGTGCACGCGCACACACACACACACACACACACACACACAC
>NW_004797937.1:146176-147097 GCF_000002075.1 Aplysia californica | reverse complement strand
TCTCTCTCTCTCTCTTTCTCTCTCTTTCTCTCTTCTCTCATGTGTTTAAAATGACATCCGACTCGTCATGTTCCCTTTACGTTTCCTTGTTGATATGCGTACCCGGAGCACGCACAAACCGAGCAATTCGTCCCGGCCAGGCTTCCATTGTGTGCTGCATGTATGTATGGCCTCAAAGACTACAATAGAAACGTGGGTGGTTGGCGGGTGCTCTGGTGTGGTTTGCTCCTTCTTTCCTTTCAAACATCTATCGTCTTTATCTCCCCTCCTTCTTTTTGTGTTTGTTAATCTCTTGTAGCACCTGTAATCTTCGGCTCTTATATATATATATATATGACCTTTTGTGTTGCAAGTGCCGTAAACTCTTTCTAAAATTAGACATTCGACTCATCATGTTCCCTTTACGTTTCCTTGTTGATATGCTTACCCGGAGCACGCACAAACCGAATAATTCGCCCCATCCAGACTTCCATTGTGTGCTGCATGTAGTATGTATGGCCTCAATGGCCTCAAAGTCTCTCTAGATATGAAGGCGTTTTAGAGAGATGCTGACTATCCGGATACATCTGGAAATCCTGATTTTGTCCGCCTAATGCATGTCACGTTTGAATGTCACACCTCTCAATAAATTACTTAGAGGTAAGGGTTTTGTTTTGTCTAAGAGGGTGTGTGTGTGGGGGGGGGCACGTGTGCGTAGATGCGTGTACTCCTTCCAGTCAGTCCCGTGTTCTTCTAGATCTTGTTGAAACCCGACACATTCTTAAGTCCAAATCACCGGTGAAAGAAACGAGTGTAAAAACCGAAGTGAAAAGAGTCTCGCGTTTATTTTTTTCTTCAACTTTTGATTGCGCATGCAACGCGATGGAATGTGCGGGCTGCGATAAACAGACGTGCGCTCTTTTGTGTTTGCAACCCCCCCCC
>NW_004797937.1:144460-145785 GCF_000002075.1 Aplysia californica | reverse complement strand
CATCACCTCCCCCCTAACCTTTCCAAAGAAAAAAAAAGGAAAAGAATATAAAGAACCTCTTTCCTTCCCTCTCACTTTCTTTCCTCCCTCATACGAAACAAAACAAAAACAAGCGAAAATTTAAAAAGAAAAAAATCGTACTGTCGTACACTACTATTTAGGCACGGTTATTTCTATTGTAATTTTTTAAAATGAAAAGATAATTGGAAGTGTAAATTGCGCAGTTAAGTCCATGAGTGGCAATATGTAACTCATAAATGTGAGGCCTAAGTGGCGTATAATTGTCATTGCCAAGAAGAAGGAAACGTATGCGTGCGAAAGCAAGTAGATAGGGAGGGAAAGAGAGGAAGGGAGGTGGATAAATGAAGCTAAAGTCTGACGTTTGCATAGGGCGCAGATCTCCGACGATCTGGATGGGGCGAGTGTGTGTGTGTGTGTGTGTGTGTGTGTGTGTGTGTGTGTGTCCTTTGCGTGAATGTCAAGGAGAAAACGTTCTGACGCAGAGCGACTGGCTGTGTGAAGAAGTACTAGCCTACACCCCCGGCTGAGAGGATGGGCCTGCATGCTGTATGATGTTGGTGATGATGATTTATTATTTAAAATGGTGGTTCGCTGTTTGCAGGTTGCGGTTAATGGAGACCTGGAGGGCGCCACTGGTGGTGTAGGTCCTACTTCTTTTCGCCAGTTGTCTGTCTGTCTGTCTGTTTGTTTGTCTGTCTTACTTTTTCCCCTCAGCACTAAATAACCATTGTTGTGTCGATGTGCTTCTCTTTACCCAAACAAAACAATCGAATAAAATGTTGGCTTGCTGTTTACGGGTTACGTTAATGGAAACCTGGAGGGCACCAGTGGTGGTAGGTTCTACTTCTTTTCTATCTGTCGTCTACTTTTCCCCACCTGCGCACTTGGGTGACCTCACTTATTGTCTCGATGTGGGTGGTGGGCGGGTGCTCTGGTGTGGCTTGCTTCTTCTTCCCTATCAAATATCTATCGTCCTTTTCTCCCCTCCTTCTTTTTTGTGTTTGTTACTCCCATGTAACACCTCTAATCTTCGACTCTTATATGACCTTATTGTGTTGCAAGTGCCGTAAAACTCTTACGGAAGTTTAGTACACGGCGCTTGCAATTTGACGCCCGCGAGCGCACACAGGGGTCGCTGAAGGTCCAGGATTTATGAATTTCTTTTTGACCTCTGTGGGATTAGTGGCCCTCGGCGTCACTTTCAGGCTGACAGTCACTCTGAAAAGATTTATTAGGTCCGCTGTTGCGCTCTTTGTGTGTGTGTGTGTGTGTGTGTGTGTGTGTGTGTGTGTGTGTGTGTGTGT
>NW_004797937.1:142579-144341 GCF_000002075.1 Aplysia californica | reverse complement strand
GGGGGGGGAAGGAGGATCTTATTTCAGATGTACATGTATATTCAATTTATGCTTCCACGAGGGTGGTTGGTGGATGTTTTGGTGTGGTTTGTTCATCCTTTCTACATCTATCGCCGTAAAACACTTACTAAAACTATTTCTCCTACCTCCTCTTCCTCCTTTAAAAAAAGTCTTATTTGGTGTGCTACTTTTGTTTGTGTCGCAAGTGCCGTACGTCTGTTTCTGACACTAACCATATAAACTATACTTTCCTCCCCTCCCATTTCGTCTACCACAGATGGAAGAAGATAAGTTTGCAAAAATAAACCAACCAAAATAATTTTCTTCTGGAGATTTGGTTCTGAGCACTAAAGAGGATCAAATAAAATAAAGCTGTCCCAATTGGAATTTCTTCCTTGTGATGATGATGCTAAAAGGTATCCTCGAAGTGGAAGTGGGTCTGTTTTATTATTATAAAACAAGCTAACAACGAAGACAACTCTCTTAGATCTCGCAATATCATTATCATCCGGTGCCTTTCCGACTGGCGTGGGCGATCATGGATCTCCACTTCTCTCTGTCTTGCATTGCATGCAGCGATGGTGTCTGTTGTTCTTGCTGTTCACAGCCATGTTGTCATGTATCTTTTCCCTTTGTCTGCCCCTGCCTCTCTTTCCATCAAACTTGCCTGTTGTTACAATATTCTCCAATGCCTCTTCGCCATTTAAATGAATTAATGTCTGTGTAGTCGAACCTGTCCATGACGACTATCTTTTGTCGAGGAAAAAAGCGTTGATGGTTCTTTCCTACCAAACAACTGTCGTCGTCTTTATCTCTCCTCCTTTTTTATGTTTGTTTCTCTCTTGTAACACCTCTACTAATCTTCGGCACTTATATGACCTTTTTGTGTTGCAAGTGCCGTAAAACTCTTACTAAAAGTATTTTTTAAAAGGAGACAAGCGATGACCACCCAGGGCGGTGCTACTGACTGATGAAGTGTCTTCAGGTCATTCCGAGAGGGCGGACATTAAATTGTTCTAATGCACAGTAGAATTGTAAATGGGCTGATTCACCAATGTCATGCTCATAACTGTGCCTGAACTGCATAAGGGGAACTGCTGTTTTTTCTTTCATAATCCTTACTATCGTCATTTCCCTCTACTTTTGTATGTTTGTCATTCTCTTGTGACCTGCTATTTCCGGGGTGCCTTGATAGTCGAAGCAGACTTAGTGCTGTCGAAGCTAGAGAGGTGAGCAGAGTAAGCCCGATTCCCTGTAAGGACTTCTCTGTTGACATCGACCCCGTGGCGCTCATATATGACCTTATGCACTTGCTTGCGTCGTACGTAAAACCTCTGCTAAAACTAAACAAAAAATCTTGAAAATGACAAACAAGAGAGCTGCAGTTAGTCCGCATTACAGCAAGGATGCTGGGGATCTGTCCCAAAGATCGGGGTGTCCCTGACACTGGTGACAGGACAGGATAGCAGCGATGCAGTTGCCTGCCCTTTATCTGGTTTGAATTGCGTCGATGTGGGCGTGGGGCTTACCAGTCAGTCGTTACGAAACATGGGTTGGTTGGTACTTGACTGAGTTATTGTTTTGGGGTTTGTTATATATTTTTTTGTTTGTGTATTTATTTGAACAAAGTTGGATCCCAGAGTGCGGGTCAGGTGTTATACGCTTGTAGCAGATGGGAGGTGGTGTGTGAACAACGAGGCAGTGTCAGGCAGGCCTTGGCGTTTCATTAAAAATCCGCACATTTAAAAGCCCATCCCCCCCC
>NW_004797937.1:138053-139966 GCF_000002075.1 Aplysia californica | reverse complement strand
CCCCTCCCTTTGGCCACGTTCTCTGCGGCGCTGCTTCTCTTGGTTTTTTGTGTGTGCTATATTTACCTTTCTGGCGTTGTCACACTCTGTTCTTGATTCGGTGGTTGGCGGGTGCTCTGGTGTGGTTTGCTTCTTCTTCCCTATCAAACATCTATCGTCTTTATCTCCCCTCTTTCTTTTTTGTTTTGTTTGTTACTCTCTTGTAACACCTCTAGTCTTCGGCACTTATGTGACCTTATTGTGTTGCAAGTGCCATATGATAAAACTTTATTAAAACTTTTTAAAAAACCAGCTCGAGGAGTTCGAACAAGAAAACGGAGAATTACAATGGCTAAGGCTAGTTTCAATGAAATGAGCCAATCCTGAAAAATTGAAACATCTCAGTGAGTACCAAAATGAAAGTTCTGAAATTGTCAACCCTTCTATATGGCTGTGAATCCTGGACATTCTCTAAAGACAGTGGAAATAAAATAATGCAACAGAAAATCAGGAAACGACTGCGAGCAACCTACTTGGGGAACCTGAACAAGTGGGCGACAGGGAAAGATCAGGGAAACGTGGCTTTTTGAAGAACATCCGAGCAAAGGAATGAATGGGGAACCATGATCGCCGATGTCTGTCGCAGATCTGACACTGGATGATGAATTCGAACAATGGGCTTCGTACGCCCCGTGACCAAGGCTAGCGGTTCCTACCAAGGCGTTGTTAGTTGTCCAATCCGTCCTGGGACGTGGCCGGAGACGTGTGTGTGTGTAAGGGTGTGTAAGGGTGTGTGTGTGTGTGTGTAAGGGTGTGTGTGTGTGTGTGTGTGTAAGGGTGTGTTTGTGTGTCCATCATCAGCGCGGGGCGTGGTGGCGCATCAATATTGCAGCAGGGCTGATGGCCACTCTCTGACTCTCTCTCTCTCTCACCTGGAGCGTAGCGCGACTGATGGCCCGCGGGGACCAGGGAGATACTCGCGGAGATAACGAGGCGGCTCAGGCGGGCGGCGTCTCCTCGGTGCAGGACAAATGATGGATGAACGGTGCCGGTGTGGGGACATCAGGCGGTGGGTGGTTGGCGGATGCTCTGGTGTGGTTTGCTCTGTTCTTTCGTATCAAACATCTAAGGTCCTGATCTCTCCTCCTTCTTTTTTATGTTTGTTACACTCTTGTAACACCTCTAATCTTGGGCACTTATATGACCTTTTTGTTTTGCAAGTTCCGTAAAACACTAAAACTAAGAAAATCAGGCACTGGTAAAAGTTTTGAAAGTCGAGAAAGTGACATTTCCCCGCAGGTGAAGGAATTTAAATCGAATCGTTTTTTTTTTTTCTTTTCCCAAAACCTTAAATGCCCATTGTTCAACTCATTCCTGTGTGAATTTTACTGAAAAGCATTGATTAAAGGCATGACAAAAATGTGAATTTTCAGTTTCCACGGACTCTCAAGCTAAAGAAGTAACTCAACTTTTTTGGGGCGGCCATTTTCTCGCTGATTTTACCTCTGAAACCAGGTGCCCCCCACCTCCTTCAATCGACAATATCTTGACTTCTATTCAAGATAGGAGGGTATTTTTTTTCACCCGAAGCAAGGCAAATGTTGGTGGCTGGTGGGTGCTCAGGTGTGGTTTGCTCCTTTTTTCCTATCAAACATCTATCGTGTTTATCTCCCCTCTTTTTATGTTTGTTACTCCCTTGTAGCCCCTCTAATCTTCTGGCGCTCATATTATGACCTTATGCAGTTGCGAACGCATTAAAAAAAATATTTAAAAAATAAAAAAGCAAGGCGAATAAAATGGCTTTAAGTGTTTACCACCAATAACCCCATATCCCCCCCAAAATAATTGACGAGCGCCTGAATCCACCGCGTCGTGACACAAATGATGCATTGTGGCGATGTGGTCGATTGATGCCACCCACAACTGCTGCTGCC
>NW_004797937.1:135101-137953 GCF_000002075.1 Aplysia californica | reverse complement strand
GGTCGATACGCAGATAGAAAAAATGCGTTTTATCAGACCATAGTTGAAATCGGATGGTCGATACGCAGATAAAAAACGCGTTTTATCAGATCATGGAGATACAGAGGTTACGTCCTTGGTTAGGCTGGGCAATGAGTCGCTTTAGCAAAATCCGGATATTATGTTAGTGCACCTCTTCAGCAAATGTGTTATGAACCGCTTTGGCAAATGGGCTTTAACCACTTCTACAAACGGGTTAGAACCACTTCAACATTACGGCGGCACCGACTTCGACACACGGGTTATGAAAGAGAGTAAAAAAGAGCCTGAATTCGGATAATGTTTGAAGGAGAATTATTCGGTTTTTCCAACACTTTATCCAGATTTTGCCCACCACTCGTCCTTGGCGTAGGTAGTTTATGTACCGTACTGTAATTGTAGTCCGGGGTTTGACTGGGGTCTTCTGAGCTAAGAGCTTTTAAAATTAATTGCTGTTTAGTATCAGTTATTTGTCGGTTGAATTAGACGTTGGCGTGTTTGTGGGAGATAGGGGAGGCGGGGGGGGGGGGGGGTACGCACTTTTTATGTTGATGGTACAATGGTACACACCTATTATCTGATAAAACCCATGTGGGTGGTTGGCTGACCGTGCTCTGGTGTGCTTAGCTCCTTCTTTCCTATCAAACGTCTATCATTCTTATCTCTCCTTCTTTTTTTATGTTTGTTACTCTCTTGTAACACCTAATCGTCGGCACTTATATGACCATATTGTGTTGCAAGTGCCATAAAACTCTTACTTTAAAAAAAAAGAAGATAAAACACATTTTTCTTCCCGAGATTGACAAAAAACGTGTTTCATCAATCCATAGTTGAAATCGGATGGTCGATACGCAGATAAAAAATGCGTTTTATCAGACCATAGTTGAGATCGGATGGTCGATACGCAGATGGAAAAAATGCGTTTTATCAGACCATAGTTGAAATCGGATGGTCGATACGCAGATAGAAAAAATGCGTTTTATCAGACCATAGTTGAAATCGGATGGTCGATACGCAGATAAAAAACGCGTTTTATCAGATCATGGAGATACAGAGGTTACGTCCTTGGTTAGGCTGGGCAATGAGTCGCTTTAGCAAAATCCGGATATTATGTTAGTGCACCTCTTCAGCAAATGTGTTATGAACCGCTTTGGCAAATGGGCTTTAACCACTTCTACAAACGGGTTAGAACCACTTCAACATTACGGCGGCACCGACTTCGACACACGGGTTATGAAAGAGAGTAAAAAAGAGCCTGAATTCGGATAATGTTTGAAGGAGAATTATTCGGTTTTTCCAACACTTTATCCAGATTTTGCCCACCACTCGTCCTTGGCGTAGGTAGTTTATGTACCGTACTGTAATTGTAGTCCGGGGTTTGACTGGGGTCTTCTGAGCTAAGAGCTTTTAAAATTAATTGCTGTTTAGTACCAGTTATTTGTCGGTTGAATTAGACGTTGGCGTGTTTGTGGGAGATTGGAGGAGGAGGGGGGGGGGGGGGGGGGTACGCACTTTTTATGTTGATGGTACAATGGTACACACCTATTATCTGATAAAACCCATGTGGGTGGTTGGCTGACCGTGCTCTGGTGTGCTTAGCTCCTTCTTTCCTATCAAACTTCTATCATCCTGATCTCTCCTTCTTTTTTTATGTTTGTTACACTCTTGTAACACCTAATCTTGGGCACTTATATGACCTTTTTGTTTTGCAAGTTCCGTAAAACTTTTACTTTAAAAAAAAAAAAGATAAAACACATTTTTCTTCCCGAGATTGACAAAAAACGTGTTTCATCAATCCATAGTTGAAATCGGATGGTCGATACGCAGATAAAAAATGCGTTTTATCAGACCATAGTTGAGATCGGATGGTCGATACGCAGATGGAAAAAATGCGTTTTATCAGACCATAGTTGAAATCGGATGGTCGATACGCAGATAAAAAACGCGTTTTATCAGATCATGGAGATACAGAGGTTACGTCCTTGGTTAGGCTGGGCAATGAGTCGCTTTAGCAAAATCCGGATATTATGTTAGTGCACCTCTTCAGCAAATGTGTTATGAACCGCTTTGGCAAATGGGCTTTAACCACTTCTACAGACGGGTTAGAACCACTTCAACATTACGGCGGCACCGACTTCGACACACGGGTTATGAAAGAGAGTAAAAAAGAGCCTGAATTCGGATAATGTTTGAAGGAGAATTATTCGGTTTTTCCAACACTTTATCCAGATTTTGCCCACCACTCGTCCTTGGCGTAGGTAGTTTATGTACCGTACTGTAATTGTAGTCCGGGGTTTGACTGGGGTCTTCTGAGCTAAGAGCTTTTAAAATTAATTGCTGTTTAGTATCAGTTATTTGTCGGTTGAATTAGACGTTGGCGTTTTTGTGGGAAATAGGAGGAGGGGGGGGGGGGGGGGGAGGGCTAGAGTGGGGGAGAGAGACGGGGGAGAGAGACGGGGCTTGAGTGGGAGAGAGTGCAAGGGAACGAGAGAGTGTGGGAGGGAGAGTGGGAGTATTTGTTTGGAGAACTGAGAAAGCCTAGTTTGGAAGCCTAGTTCGATATGCCCTCGCCGTGCGCGCCTCATCACCGGCAGCTTTTCCGATTTCCGCTCATAATGAATGATAATGCGTGATTTATCGCGCTCATTGGTGGCAGTCGATACTGGACGAAGCCGGTGTGCTTTTTGGTCCGAGGCCTTAGGCTTAAACCTTAGCTTGCCGCTCCTCTATGCCTTATCGCTGCTGCTTCACAAGTTTTTTTCTGTTTTATCGTTCACTTCTTTGCTAGTTCCTTGCCCTTCCTTCTCTCTCTCTCTCTCTCTCTCTCTCTCTCT
>NW_004797937.1:133616-135001 GCF_000002075.1 Aplysia californica | reverse complement strand
GGAACGGTCTCGGTTTTGTTTTGTTATTTTTGTTTCGTTTTTTTTGTGCTAATAGTAATCCTGCGCGCGTGTGTGTGTGTGTGTGTGTGTGTGTGTCTAAAACTAGAAATGTGTGTAGTGTGTGCATGCATGTATGTATGTTTGTGTGTGTGTGTGTGTGTGTGCGTGTGTGCGTGCGTGCGCGCGCACGTTCTTGTTCGCGCTGACAGAAATAGAGGAGACGAGAGTGGTCGGAGGTTCTGTACCCTCTGTTGTTTCCGTCCGTCTGTCTGTCTGTGTGTCTCGCTTGCTCTCTCCCGAATACATGCACTGAATTATCGTTGTCGTGCTCGGTCGTGTTTGTGGTCGTGCGTCTCGTTACTCACTCTTACAAGGGTAGGGCTAGCTGGGTGGGATTTTTTTAACTGGGAGGGGGGGGGGGGGGGTACGCACTTTTTATGTTGATGGTACAATGGTACACACCTATTATCTGATAAAACCCATGTGGGTGGTTGGCTGACCGTGCTCTGGTGTGCTTAGCTCCTTCTTTCCTATCAAACGTCTATCATCCTGATCTCTCCTTCTTTTTTTATGTTTGTTACTCTCTTGTAACACCTAATCGTCGGCACTTATATGACCATATTGTGTTGCAAGTGCCGTAAAACTTTTACTTTAAAAAAAAAGAAGATAAAACACATTTTTCTTCCCGAGATTGACAAAAAACGTGTTTCATCAATCCATAGTTGAAATCGGATGGTCGATACGCAGATAAAAAATGCGTTTTATCAGACCATAGTTGAGATCGGATGGTCGATACGCAGATGGAAAAAATGCGTTTTATCAGACCATAGTTGAAATCGGATGGTCGATACGCAGATAGAAAAAATGCGTTTTATCAGACCATAGTTGAAATCGGATGGTCGATACGCAGATAAAAAACGCGTTTTATCAGATCATGGAGATACAGAGGTTACGTCCTTGGTTAGGCTGGGCAATGAGTCGCTTTAGCAAAATCCGGATATTATGTTAGTGCACCTCTTCAGCAAATGTGTTATGAACCGCTTTGGCAAATGGGCTTTAACCACTTCTACAAACGGGTTAGAACCACTTCAACATTACGGCGGCACCGACTTCGACACACGGGTTATGAAAGAGAGTAAAAAAGAGCCTGAATTCGGATAATGTTTGAAGGAGAATTATTCGGTTTTTCCAACACTTTATCCAGATTTTGCCCACCACTCGTCCTTGGCGTAGGTAGTTTATGTACCGTACTGTAATTGTAGTCCGGGGTTTGACTGGGGTCTTCTGAGCTAAGAGCTTTTAAAATTAATTGCTGTTTAGTATCAGTTATTTGTCGGTTGAATTAGACGTTGGCGTGTTTGTGGGAGATAGGAGGAGGAGGGGGG
>NW_004797937.1:132138-133166 GCF_000002075.1 Aplysia californica | reverse complement strand
CCCCCCCACACACACACAAGTTCATATGGGGCTGATGAAAACTTCAAATTTAATGTTCTTTTATTTAAGTGATTGGGTGTTTTCTTATATTTGATTGATTGGGTGGCTTGTGGGTGCTCTAGTGTGGTTTGCTCCTTCTTTCCTATCAAACATCTATCTTTCTTGTCTCGCTCTCCTCTTTTTTTGTGTGTTTCTTACTTAGTTGTTACATCTCTAATCTTCGGCTCTCAAGTGATGAAAATGCTGTAAAATGCTTACTAAAACAATTAATGAATTGCCCTCCTCACCCATGTGTGTTTGAAGAAAGCTACTGCGAGCGATGTTGTACTTCTTTCGTTTCCGTCAGGTTTGTCTATCGGTCTTACTTTTTCCATGTGGATGGTTGGCGGGTGCTCTGGTGTGGTTTGCATTTTTCTTTCCTATCAAACATCTATCGTTTTTATCCCCCCTTCTTCTTTTTTGTATTTGTTACTCTGTTGTAACACCTCTAATCTCCCACTCTTATATGACCTTATTGTGTTGCAAGTGCCGTAAAACTCTTACTAAAACTAAAAGTACTTTTTCCCCAGCACCAAATGACAGTTATTGTGTTGATGTGCTTCTCTTCGCTTTAGCTCCCCAAAAACCCCCACTGGAACAAATGTCCTAACTTAGGTGTGTGGGTGGTTGGCGGGTGCTCTGGTGTGGTTTGCTTCTTCTTTCCTGTCTAACATCTATCGTCGTTATCCCCCCTTCTTCTTTTTTTATGTTTGTTACTCTGTTGTAACACCTCTTATCTTGTGGCACTCATACGACCGTATGCAGTTGTGAGCGCCGTAAAACCTCTACTGATACTAAAACTAACTTGGGTGTATTGTGTTTTTGTCTTCCCCAGTTCTACGGCGAGTTTGGCCACACCTTTATGGAGTTTGTCACCAACAGCGGGGATTATTGCCAGGCACAACACTGCAGCTGCAGAGAGGAGTGAATGCGCAGTCTCTGAACTGTGAGTAGAGGAGGATTTTGTTCTCTCTCTCCCGTCCTCTTGG
>NW_004797937.1:113173-132038 GCF_000002075.1 Aplysia californica | reverse complement strand
GGGGGGGATTGTTTTGTTTTGTTTGTTTTTACATTGATTGGAGATAAATATTTTTTTGGTAATTTATGATCGCTTGATAATAAATTAAACATTTTTTTGGGGTAATTTATGATGGCTTGATAATAAGTTTGTGGGGGGTGGGGGTTGAAATCAAAAAGTGGGTTCAAAGGTCGATTTAGTTGAATGACATGCTTGATGTTTCCTGTGTTGTATATATATAATATATATATGTTATTGTATGTAACCTCAGGTTGTCATTGTGGAAATATGAGCAATAATGATGGAAATTTTAATTTTTGAACAATTTGAAGCTTACGCAGTCAACTAATATTGTGGTCAGCTGTTTGGAATAGCATAATATGTGTAAAAATTAGTATCTCATTTTGGAGTCTTCAGTTTCCAGGAGAATGAAATCCGCCATCTACTTCCCACATATGTTCAGAGTGCGTCCTTATTATCTTGTGATGTTCTTGTGCTGCTGTGTAAATGACTCACGTCAGTTATTTTTAGTGTGTGGTTGGAGGGGTGGGTGCTTTGATGTGGTTTGCTCTTTCTTTCCTGTCAAACGTCTATCATCCCTATCTTTCCTCCTTTTGTGTGTTTGTTACTCTCTTGTAGCAACCCCCCGGGGCAGTTCCACTGACTATAGTGTCTTTAGGCCATTCCTGAAGGTGGGACATTGTAATTAATGGGCTGACTCGTGTCACGCTTATAACTGTGCCTGATCTACAACAGGGAATTGCTGCTTTTTCTTTACTGATCCTTACTATTGTCATTTTCCTCTACTTTTTTTGTATGTTTGTCACTCCCTTGTGACCTGCTATTTCCGGGGTTCCGTGATAGTCGAAGCAGACCTTGTGCTATTGAAGCTAGAGAGGTGAGCAGTCAAAGTCTGATTCCCTGTATAGACTTCTCTGTTGACACCCACCCCTTGGCGCTCATGTGACTGTATGCAGTTGCGAGCGCCGTAAAACCCTCTACTATAAAAAAAAATATCTCTTGTGACATCTCTAATCTTCCAGCACTCAAATGATATAATTGTGTTATGTTGCCGTAAATCTTTTACCAAATAGAATGTTATTTTTATATAATGATCGATGGCATTTTTTTCTTACTCCTTTTCCCCTCTGTCTCGCCAGGGGCTTCGTAACAGTTCTCCTTATAAGTCATCCCAGACCCTTGTCATCATCGTCGTGTTCTGTTGCACGTCCTCAGCCGCAGACAACAACAACAAGGAGGCCTCCCCCCCGAGCTTCCTGTCACGCCCTTTTCTCCCACGGCCTGGATCTCCACACTGGCCCACGGCTGGATCCTCAAGTCTGAACGATTTTACCTAACACCTTACTCCCCGACGCTGCGGCTTTCATTGATGGGGTGATCACACACAACCCCCCCCTACCCGTCCTGTCCTCTGTCCTCCGCTGTGTGTGTGTACAACAGGCGTGACTGTGTCAGCTCTGTACTGGTGTTGCCGTGGAAGTATTACGCAAGGCCGGTTCTGATTGCTGGGAGCGGTTTTGGGAGTCTTGGTTTGTGCTGTAAGGAAATTGAACTGTGGTGTCCCCTCCTCCTCTCTCTCTCTCTCTCCCCCCCTCTTTCTCGCTCAAGATTGGCAGTAGAGGAAGGAAAGAAAAGAAGGAAGGAAGGAAGTGAAAGCAGGAGTTCATAGAGAGGTCATCACCAGTGTTGTACTGAAGAGGCATCCATCCCAACTGTGTGTTTCTAAAAAGGCCTTGTTCCAAATAGTATTTTCAATTGAGTATAGCCCCAACGCGAGGAGTGTTCCTAGTTCCACTGAAAGCCCTCCAGTCTTTCACAAGCTCGGTTGTCTCGGAGCCACCAGCGACGACTCCTCTCTCTTGCGCCTTCCATTGCAATACCTTTATATCTATATGTAAGAAATCTGTCCCGCTGGATATCTCTACCATCGTGAAGTTGGGACACGTTGAGCACAAATTAATGTCAGTAACCAAGATAGGGGTCAAGAGGTCAACGTAGTCTCTGCATTGACCTGCCTGTATTGGTGTTCGCCAAGAAGAGAAAAAGTTGTTTCTGTGAAATGAGGAGAGGTGCAGTGCAAATCTAGTCTACTACTCATTTTTTTTCGATCCATCGTGATTTGACGCATTGCCGCCGTGAACTTTTCATCGTCATCGTGATCGTCATCCTTCACCTTGCCATCAAGTGTTCACTCTGTCTTCAGGTGTGTGTTACATTCATTGAGGATACCTCTAATCTATATTTATGATTGAAAGCTCATTCCTGAATAGTAATCATTTATGTAGTTTGGATTTGTTTATCATTCATCAATTTGCCTAGAATAGTTCTGTATACCTCAATCCTCGAGAATAGTATTATTTATTCGGTGTATTTATTTGTGCGTCCTGGGGCATAATTGTACATATTTAGTCTTTCCCAAAAGTATTTCTGTGTGAACATAAGTTT
This sequence comes from Aplysia californica, assembly GCF_000002075.1. NCBI lineage: Eukaryota > Metazoa > Mollusca > Gastropoda > Aplysiida > Aplysiidae > Aplysia > Aplysia californica. The sequence goes on along the minus strand of NW_004797937.1, from coordinate 129,593 downwards.
GTTTTAGTTCAGCAGTGTGGTAACTTCCAAGAGATTTTTTTTGGTCAACTGTTGACTTTTGTCTTTTCATTTTTGGATTCTGCACAACTTTTGTATCCATTTTTGTGGATGAGTTTGTTGATAAAGATAAAACTGAGTTCCTGGAGTCCAGCAAAGAGTTGGTGATCCATTAGTTGTATTCAGTCCCCCCCAAAGCATCTTCAACAGGAGAGCGTTTCATTTGTTTTCCCACCGCATGCCAGCAGAAGCAGTGACAAAAGTCAACGATGAAGGCGAGAAGACCCGAACCGGCAGAGATCTGCCACAAGAATATGCGCTTTCTCATCACGGACAGGCCCACAGACTCCAACCTGGATAAGTTTGTACAGGTGAGCTTATTGTCTTTGTCTCTACCTCTGTGTTTTCACAAGTTATATGGTCCCTTTTAAGGACAAGCGGGCTAACCCAGGTTTTGGGGGTTTCCAGAAATCTTGAGCTACACCAAAAGTTGGTATTGCCCTACCTATAGGAGAAGTTTGGTTTCATTGGTGTGTATATCTGTTTGGTTAGAGAGAAAACTCTCCTTGTCTTTTAAAAAAAATGAACAAGGGGCAAAAACTTTACCTTCGATTTTCTCAAAACAGCATTTTTCGGGATAGCCCCCTTGAGCTTAAAAGTGACCATATATGGGGTTTGTATCCGTCATTTTTTATATTTTTTTTATTGGGGGAGGTAGTGAGTGCCCTTCAGAGTGCGAAGGCTTTTGCCTCATTTACGTCAAAGTATAGTCGAAACTAAGACACCCATTGTAGAGGAGAAAAGTGGCCGTTTTACACAGGGATTGTAATGTATAAAATACTCAAGGGAGGGAGTGGGAAGTGGCTGTTTGTGCAGTTGATTGTCTTGTATACAGGTGGCTTTTAGAGCAGGTTCTTATCATCCTTATTTCCTCTCGTGAGTGGTTGGCGGGTGCTCTGGTGTGGTTTGCTTCTTCTTTCCTGTCAAACATCTATCGTCCTCATCTCCCGTCCTCTTTTATGTTTGTTATTCTCTTGTAACACCTCTAATCTTCTGGCGCTCAAATGACCATATGCAGTTGCGAGCGCAGAAAAACCTCTACTAAAACAAAGAGCATGTTCGACTGTACTAAATTGTTGTAAGGGGCATTGACATTCCAGTGGCTGTGGTTTGCTACTTGGATGGTGAGAGTACTGCTGTTCTGATCGATCTAGAAGCTGGTTTCTGCTGAATGCAGGCCATGTCGTCCAGAGCGACCAATTTGTAAACAGTGGTACAGTTGATTTGTTTTATCCCTATCTGTACGCACTGGGGTCATTTTATACCACTGGGGTTGTATTCTTCACATTTTAGAATGCTTCTAGTGCGAAGATCTCTTTGAAACTTTCTGTATATTTTTCAGTATTTCTCAAAAAATCAATTTGACAGACTCCTATGCAAAGCGTACGGATCGGATTAGCAAGTAAATTTCCTCTTTGGAAAGTGATGGCGCAGAGTTCTTCACGTAGTATGGATACGATAGTAAAACACGATGTATGGATAGGGTTTTAAGTGGTGGCACAGAGTTCGCCAAGTCGTATGGATACGATAGTAAAGCACGACGTACGGATAGGGTTAAAGGCCTCTCGTTGTTGAGGAGAAAAGTGGTTGTCTTAGACAAGTGGACATAGTGAACAGAGGTTTTATGATATTTTAAAAAAAAAAGATTGAAGGGGGAAATCGGAAGTGGTCGTTTGTGCAGATAGCATGGTTATCTTGGACAGGTGGTTTTTAGAGCAGGTTTGACCATATTCTGGTCTAGACACTGAATTCTGCTGAATGCAGAACTTGTCGGCCAGAGTGACCAATTGGTCACTTTTAAGGACAAGCGGGCTAACCCAGGTTTTGGGGGTTTCCAGAAATCTTGACCTACACCAAAAGTGGGCATTGCCCTACCTATAGGAGAAGTTTGGTTTCATTGGGGTGCATATTTGTTTGGCTATAGAGAAAACTTTCCTTGTCTTTTAAAGAAACTGAACAAGGGGCAAAAACTTTACCTTTGATTTTCCCAAAACAGCATTTTTCGGGATAGCATTCTTGTGCTTAAAAGCGGCCAGTTCATATTTGCAAGCGCCCCTTCGAAATATGTGTGCTTGCACTGTAATGTTATGAATTGTTGCAGACTGCTGAATTTTACAAGATGTCCAAGGTCAGGGATTTGAGAGCCTTATCATATACACTACCCCAAAATCAGTCCCACTTGATGTAATTTTGTTTATCATCACACAGTTTGATGTTATAATGTTGGGTGTCCTTGTTTGGGTTTTGAAACAAAAATTTGGCAAACCTGTTATGGTTTTTATGTCTTTATTATAAATACTATACTGTATACTGTCAATCCTTTCCAGTACAACCACTTGTGTGGGTGGTTGGCGGGTGCTCTGGTGTGGTTTGCTCCTTCTTTCCTATCAAATATCTATTGTCCTTATCTCTCCTCCTTTTTTTGTGTAGGTTACTCTCTTGTAACATCTATTCTTCGGCCTTTATAATATGACCATATGTGTTGCAAGTGCCGTGAAACTGACTAAAAAAGACAATTGCTTATTTTGGAGGAGTAAGAGTGGTCACCTTAGATTTAGATAATTGAGATGGTTTTTATTGGATAGTCTCATTTTATTTAAAACCAAAAGAAGCAAAGACAATGTGGGGAAGTATGAAGTGGTCATTTGTTCTGGCGATTGTATGGGGCGGGTGGTCGTTGAGGGCAGGCCAGTGGGTGGTTGGTGGATGCTGTGGTTTGGTTCACTCCCTCTTTCCAATAAAACTCCTATCATCCTTATCTCCCTTCCTTTTTTGTGCTTGTTACTCTCTTGCAACCCCTCTAATTTTTTGCACTTATATGACCTTATTGTGTTGCAAATGCTTGAAAAACTCTTACTAAGTCAGTGGTTGGTGGGTGCTCTGGTGTGGGGGCGGTTCTACTGGCTGAAGTGTCTTTAGGCCATTCCCAAAGGGGGGACATTAATATGTTCTTATGAACAGTAAAATTGTAGATTGTAAATGGGCTGATTCGTAAATGTCATGCTCATAACTGCCTGAACTGCAACAGGGAACTGCTACTTTTTCTTTTCTAATCCTTACTATCGCCATTTCCCCTCTACTTTTGAATGTTTGTCTCACTCTTGTGACCCGCTATTTCCGGGGTGCCTTGATAGTAGAAGCAGACTTTGTGTTGTTGAAGCTAGAGAGGTGAGCAGAGTAAGCCCGATTTCCTGTAAGGACTTCTCTGTTGACATCCACCCCTTGGCACTCATATGACCTTATGCAGTTTGGAGCGTGTAAAACGTCTACTAAAACTAAAAGAAGTTAATCAAACCGGTACTTTGGAAGCAAAGATTTGAGAAAGGAACCAGTAAAAAAGCCTCTTGAAGGGAACAGCGGAGTGTAACATCGTGCATCTTTATTTGTTGTAATAAGGAATACCTACTTTTTATGGAAATGCGCTAAATAAATGTTATATATTGTAATTATTATTATTATTTTCAGGAGCTGGAAAAGCATGGTGTGAAAGATGTAGTGCGAGTTTGTGAACCCACCTACAGCAAGGACAAACTGGCTGATAATGGCATTCGAGTTCTGGTGAGTATACTTCCTGTTTAATGAAGGTTTCTTAACTTGTATAATATTTCTGTTGCAAGAAAATATTGTCCTCTATTGCACGTTGTTTTACAGATTGAGCTATAAAGTATTATATTCCTTATATGTTCGCTTTAATACAACCGATTTTTCCAACGGGTGAAGTCCGAAAGTATGCCCCCGGTATTGTATGTGCTGCCTACAATCACTATTGGGTATCCACTTCGCAGAGATGTGCTTTTTGATCATGACAAGTTGTGGCCATAAAAATGTGTTCTCAAGATTTTACATATAAGGTAAAAATCATGATTCCTTTACAGGAACAAAGTTGGGAATGGCAAGTCCAAGTTCCATAGCATTTGTCCAAAGCTTCCTTACATGACTGCTAATTGTACACCAACTCATGCTGAAGTGTTTACTCAGCGTACAGTAGGGTAAAGGCTGCCCTTGTGTCCATGTGTGAGGCATCGTGGTGGAATCAGGTCCTCGTCAAAATGATAGAATCAAAGATACTGGCATTTTTTTGCCGGTTCAGCAGTTTTTATAGATTTTTTGTTTTGTGGCTCAACACCTGTTATGTCCACGTAAAAACACCTACCCTGTCTTGAATAAAAGTTGAGGTAATTGTGTTTGAATAAGGAGGTGGGTGTTGCTTGGTTTCTCCTTCAATGACAATCATCTCGACTTCTGTTCAATATTGGTAGGTATTTTTTCCATCAAAAGCAAGACAAATGAACAAGCTTTTTATTTTTAGATGAAACCATAAACTACTGCCTAAGTCACAAAATTGACCAGCGCCTGATTCCATCGAGTCGCAATACATATATGGGAAATCTTCGGCAGGCTGTTCAAATGAACTAAGCCTGGGAGAGCGCAATGTTTCAGAGGAGAAAACTTTTTTTCACTCTATGAACAATTCTACCTACACTTTTTATTCCCCCCCCCCCCCCCCCCCTTTTTTTTTCTTCACAAAATTTAGAATTTGAATTTCAACAAAATATTTCTTGAACACCCGAAAACTATTATCACGGTTGGAGATATCGCAATTTTAAAAAAATTGTCAAGATTTTGGTCTTAGTTTACTGTACTCTGGAACACTGAAGTACTTTTTCTGTCAAACCAAAGCGTTGCGCTTTTTATTTATATTTCAATCCCTGTTGTTTTGCTCCCAGCCATTTTTTACTTTTTCAGCCAAATCAAAGCGTGACTCTTATGTATTTATTTCAATCCCTGTTGTTGTACTCCCGGCTATTTTTCTCTTCCTAGGATTGGGAATTTGATGACGGCAGCCCGCCTCCACCGGAGATTGTCCAAGACTGGTTCAACCTGCTGAAGAGTCGCTTCACGGAGGACCCAGGCTGCTGCGTGGCCGTACACTGTGTGGCTGGGCTAGGGAGGTGAGTTCATTCGTGCTTCATTAGGGTGGATGGGGGTGGGTTTTTTTTTCTCCTCCTGGTTGATTTATTTATTTATTTATTTATTTTTTGTGTGTCTTTTTCTCCAGGTTTATTAAAAATTTTTTCGTTTTCTTGAATGGCTCCTGAGAGTCAAGTCGTTGTGTACTTTTTTCAGTCTTCTGTGTAAATTTGGCTACGTGTTGGTGAGTAAAAATGATAATTAATGTAGACTAGGTCTACTCATCTGTTTTTTACATTGCCCCTTCATCTACCTCCTTTTTTGTTTCCTTTATGAAATCTAAAATTTATGTACAAAGTGCCACGGTGATTGAATTATTGCTTTTGGAAAGATTGTGCTAGTTAGGGATGAGAAATTTACAATATATTTTGGAATACATCTTGTTTGAATTTCTATTTTGAATGTCTATGTTTCCTCTCACAGACTTATTTGTACTTACACTGCTTTTGATCTGTGGGAGACAAATCAGAGACACTTGACTGCTATTTTTATTTTTAGGGTTTCCGTTAACTCTTTAACCATGCAGTTTAAAATCACGTTTCCGCGTAATTCTCTCACATTTGTGGAAATGCGACCTGACATATATTACGTTTTTAAAACCGGCAGGTTTGATTGTATAATTTGTGTCACGACTCTGTGGAATCATGTGCTTGTCAATTTTTGTTAGAGTTATTTGTACCATCTTAAAGCTTAGTTCTGTGTCTTGCTTTTGATGAATAAAATTCGCCATCTATTTTGAATATAAGTCCAGATATTTGTATTTGAAGGAGGTGGGGGTCGCCTGGTGTCAGATTAATATAAACCCAAGAAAGTGGCTGCCAAAGTTTTGTGACTTCCAATGCTTGTTGAGTGTCCTTGGAAACAGCAAATTTACATTTTTTTGTGTCTTTCATCAATTTTTTTCCGTAAAATCCGCACAGAATGTGTTTTTTAATGGACATGAAAGGTGTTCAGCCAAAAAAAAAAAAAAAAGAGAGAGCAATTGGAGAAAATTGTCCAATTTCTTGAAAAATACTGGTTTCTTTGATTTAATTTATTGTTTTGACGAGCGCCTGATTTCATTGCGATGCCTCACATTTATCAGATTGATGACTTATGCTCTTCTGTGTTGTTCTCTTACACAGGGCTCCTGTACTGGTTGCTCTCGCACTGATGGAAGCAGGACTCAAGTATGAGGATGCAGTGGAAATGATTAGAGAGTGAGTTTTGTCTTTTGTGGTTGTTTTGTTCCAATTATGGGCACTGACACGAGGATTTTTAACAGGTGCAGTGGGATTATTCTTGGCCTGCTGTTCTGTGCTTCCTCTTCCCTCCTTCCTTTCCCACTCATAGTTGTTCAGTTCTCCTGTGTGGGTGGTTTAATTTAAGAATTTATTTATATCAAATTTTTTGTATTTAAGCATTATAGTAGAGGTGTTGACCAGAATCAGTGAACTGTTGCCAACGGAACCAACTTTTTTTTCGCACTTTCATATGACCGTATGCAGTTGCGGGCGCCTTAAAACTCTTATCCCTTGGTGGTCTAAAATCGATAAGAGTAGGCTTCGGCCGCCACCCGGGCAAAATTCAAAATTTCCTACCAACTGAAAAAGTTTAGTGTGTCCCGCGCGCTCATATGACCTTATGCAGTTGCGAGCGCCGTAAAACACTTACAAAAACAAACAAACAAACAAAACTCTTACTACAACAAACAGTGTGGGTAGTTGGTGGGGGCTCTGGTGTGGTTTGCTCCTTTTTTTCCTTTCAAGCATCTTTTGTCCTCATCTTTCCTCCTCCTTTCTTGTGTTTGTTACTCTCTTGTTGTAAAACCTCTAATCTTCAGCACTGATATTTGAGTGAATTGTGTTGCATGTGTTGTAAAACTCTTACTAAAGCAGGGTCCTTTGCATCTTTCCTTTCTTGTGATATAAGTATGCCTTTGTTTATAGTTGATATTTCACTTGAATTTCTGTTTCGTTTGTTTCTGCATCCTCTATGTCCGTACCCCCCCCATGTTTATCGGATTTCCATGTTTATCATATTTCATATCAGTTTCTGTCGTCTGTGTCTATCTTACTGTTCCCAAATAGTTGGGTGGCATCGTTAGTCTAGTGATTAAGCTACAGGAAACTTAATTGTGAGATTACGGGTTCATGGGTTCGAGCCTCTGCTCGGTCTGACATTGTGTCCTTGGAAAAAGCACTTAATATGAATTTCCTATTTGGCTTGGTCCTTTTGGAGATGGACATTTAACTCGAAGGTCCTGCCTCATAAATAATCTAATTATGTTGAAAGGGGCGGGGCGTTAAACCTATACCGTTTCACCAAATTGTTCCGATTTGATCGTTTGCAGGAAGCGGCGCGGTGCTATCAACACAAAGCAGCTTGCCTACCTGGAGCATTACAGGGCCAAGGCGAGGCTCCGGCAAAAGAACGGACGCAATGGAGGGCATCACGGCTGTACTGTGCTGTAGGTCGACCACTCGGGGTGACCCCGGCTGTTTCAACCACTACAACACAACGTGTATGTGTGTGTGTGTGTGTGAGCTGCCTCCTGGGGGGAAGATCAAAAGGAATACGGAGCCCTTGTTTGTATTATTGTCAATGACTCTTCTCTTGGCATAAGTAGTGCTGTATTATACATATTGTTCCATATTTTTAAAAAATTTGTCAAGTTTAGTTTGGAGGAGCATTCATACAGCTGTAGCGAGAGTTTCCAGAAGTGCTTGTTGCATTGATTTCTGCTGCAGATGCCTGCTGTGTTTGATTCAACATGAATTTGGTCATTGTCAGTGCTAACTAAATATATTTTGTTATTATACTCCTGTTTGTATCGGGTTAGAGCAGTCTCTTTACTTGAAGAAGCTTCGAACACTGATGTTTTGTTTTATTGGTATCTGGTGCGTTTAACGTTTTCCGGGCATTTTTATCTGAACATAGTAAGCAAGTGTGGTTTCTGTTGCAACTGTCTCCCAACCCAAATTCTACAGAATATTTTTCTTACACTATTGTATAGAAAGAAAGGGGTGTAATTTTTGTTAATTCGTCTCTCTCACATATCCCATCTATGGTAACACTTTGGTCATCATCAGTGCAAAAGAACATCCTGTCTGTAGGTACTGTGTGGTAGAGAATGGGACTGATGAACCGTCTTGTGTCTTGTTATATGTACACCAGGGTGCTTAAGCCAAATGAAATGATCTGCTGACTTTGGATGGGCGAGCTGTTGCAATATATGATTTTTGTGTTGGGCGTGAGTGGAAATGTCTCAGGGTAAAAATGGAGAACAGATGGGTTTGTTTTTTTAGTATAAACATTTGTGATTGGCGTGAAAAGAGTACCTCGACCTGGTTTGTTCGCTGGTTGTTTTTTTTCTCCAGTCTTTAGAAAGTGGAAATAATTGAGTCCTGCTAGCTCATGCTCTTGTTCTCCTGGCTTTGTAGCTGACCTGATCCACACTGGGTCCTGCATTTACTTTTTTTTTGTGCCACCACCCTATATGGGTAAAATTTTGCACAATGTGGAATTACATTTTTTTAAAAAGTTTTATTTTGCTGTCAAATTGAATCTTGTTTCAGCATCAAATATAACTTCCCTGTAAACCCCCCCCCCCCCATCCTTTCTAGTGATGAATAGGAACCTCAGTGTCAGCTTGTGCTGTGGAAACTAGCCCAATTTAGGTGAGTTTCATCTGATCTGGAAGAAAAAAAGATGTACCAGTTTAGATAGGTGCTGTTTGTGTGATTTTAACAAATGAAACGGTGAAAGACTTGCTAGTGTTTAAGACTGACAGACAGGTCTGCGATTATTCAGAACGTGGGATTGTTGCGTATGTGTGTGTGTGTGTGGTGCGGAAAGATGGTTTGTCATGTGTTGTGAAAGGGAGTCTTGTCTTTGTTGGAGAGTTTTTGAGTAAGAGGGAAACTGTTAGTGGTAGCTGGGGTGAGAATATGTTTGTTGGAGTGTATTTGAGTAAGAGGGAAACTGTTAGCTGAGGTGAGATTATATGTTTGTTGGAGCGTATTTCAGTAAGAGGGAAGCTGTTAGCTGGGGGCAGATGCTTTGTATTAGCTGTGATCTCTGCTTATAGCCTTTGATATTCCACATTGCAGGGCACGTGCGCTTGTGCGAGCTCGGTGCTTGTAAGCCTTTGATGATATTCATATTGCAGGACACGGGTGTGTGTTCAATGCTTGTACTGAAGATGCCAAAATGAAATTAGAGCTATTTTATATTCTATAGAAGTTGAATTTTTTTGTAAACCAAATGAGGAGGCTCCTGTAACAAAAAAAGTGTGCATGGATGCCACTACTGCCATATTTTCTTGATTGTGATCAACTTGAGAAAACCTCGCAACTTACTTATCTTTTGTGAATGAACATTTTTTAAATTCTTTCTTTTACATTGTAGCGAGGGCAAGAGGAACGTTAGTCTGGTTGATAATATTTCTCTTCATTGCGGGGGTTTGGGGTTTGGTGGGGGATGTGGTGTTACGTAAAGGCCTGGTTACACTTTACAATGTATTGTACAAAAATTAGGCAATCTATCGTTCGTTCATTTAGGAGAGATGAGCAGAGTGGCAGAATCCTTTTGAAATTTGCAGCAGTGCGGGATTAAACGTTCCGTGCAAATAAAGCCATCTGGTGGGATCTAATGCATCACACTTTGAAAGCCAGTCTTTTGTCCAAATAAGCCTCTTGTACCATCTTTTGTTAAGTAATAGCTCTCGGAGTGCAAGCAAATGGATACATTGTTGCACAGAGACTTGTATGGCAGCTCTCTGATTCAAAGAGAAGATGTCTCGCCAATTGTAAGAGAGTTGGATGTTAGACTTGAACATATAAACACGCTGTACAGTTGGATAAAACGGACAGTTCTCATATATGCAATGTATCGTTGCTTTAACGTGAGTCAGGTTGCGGGTCAATTTCTGGATCCACAGGACTGATTTCTTTCTTTTGATTCCTGTCTAGATTATATAATGGTATTTGGCACAAATTAACTCCTTGTCTTATAATTGTTAAATGTCGACTAGCAAGAGCTGTCGTATTTGGGAGAGGTTAAAAAAAAAAAAAATTATCCTTGAAATTTTAAAGCTTTATAATTTTGTCTTAGTTCTCAAGGTATCGCTCACAACTGGTTCATTAGATCAATGGTCTTTACAGTAATGCATACATGTCTTTAAAAAAAGTGACTCTTCCTGAAAATACTTAGAAATGATTTTTAAAAATTATTGGAGATTTTTGATCAACTGAAGAGCAAAAATCAAAACGGCAAATATTGAAAGTGAGACAGTTAAAGTTAAGCTAATCAAAGTTCTGTTGAAGAGGTTAATGGTAAGAAACTAAAATTGTCAGTCTTTATTTTGTTTTGGTGTTTCCAAGAGGAACACCCAACTAGCAGTTACACCCTTTCCTGCAAGTTATGGATTCTTTTTTTTGGTTTCACTCAAAGAACTATGACAAGCTTTATCACAGTTGTTTTTTTAAGGGGGGATTGGGTAATTTTTGTATTGATGCCGTCTTGGGGAGTGTATCGCTTACTCTTTCAAATCTGCTCTTGGCTGTCCAGTTTGATGTGGAGTTGATGGTGTATGCCTTTTTTTTCCAGCTGAAAACTGCGGAGATTGTATAGTGGGGGTATGTGTGTTGTGTGTGCGTGTGTGGGTCAGTGAGTGAGCTGCAGAAAGCACCAGTTCCACTGTTGTGGTCCTTACCTAGCTTGCCAAGGAAGATCCCACCCCTGTTTTGTCCCGTCAGTGTCATGTGTTTTTATCGGGATCCCCTCATCTCATCAATGTCGTCATGTCTGAGATTATTTATATTCACAATCACATGAACGTTCTTTCATAACCATGTGACTCATTTTGATTCGTCAACCTTTTGCACTTTGCAAAATTTTGTATCACGTCCCATTTCGTCAACGTTTACAATGCTGGAGACCTGCCATATTGTAACTGAGGCTCAAGATGGCCCCTACGAGTCTCTGCGGATTGTGTGTGCATGAAATAAGCAGAGGCCAACAAAACTGGCTACCTTTCTTTTGTGTGCGACTTATTAAAAGTCTTTCCCAGATCCCCCAAGAACAGATTTTGTATAGCCTAATTGTATCATAATATGCCATTCATTCAGTTCTGCCGGTGTTACCTTCTTTTGTTCTTGGGTTCTTTTTTTCTTTTTTTTTTTTCGTTCATCAAGCCCTGTCTTTTAAAACTTGGAGAGAGCTGCTTTTGTGTTTAGGATTACAACAACTGGTTTTGTGTGGGCTTGTTGTGTTGTTTGTTTGTTTGTTTCTGCCCCACTTGTTTCCAAAGAGTGGCAGCAGCAGTCCTGTCGTGCACTGTACCCCCGTGTACTGCGAGTTTGTATCCCGTCCACCCTGTCCTGAGCAGCCTAGCCCCCCCCCCCCCTCCCCCTCCCCCATCCCCCCCATCGCAGGTCCTTCCCTCCCGTCCCATGTCCAGCCCTGCAAGCTGTGATTCTCATCACCTGTCGCAGATTTGTGATCTGGGTCAAACTAGTATGATAGAGAAGCTCATTAAAACTTGTTCGATATCTCAATATTACACACGAGTTGAGTTCTCTTTTTGTCAAAACTTGTGAACTGTCAATTCTTTTTTGGTGTTCTATGTGGTGATGTTGTTTGTTGCAATGGGAAACAGTTTAATTCCCAAGGTATATGGTGGGTTGTTGGCGGGTGCTCTGGTGTGGTTTGCTTCTTCTTTCCTATGAAACATCTATCGTCTTTATCTCCCCTGTAACACCTCTAATCTTCTGGCGCTCATATGACCCTATGCTGCCGCGAGCACCGTAAAACCTGTATTGATAAAACTAAAGCAAGATATATGTGGCTATATGTGGCTATATGTATATGGTTGATAGAATTGAAGGTGAATTTCAGACCTGTTGACGTTCTTCTCTTGGAGTATATTTGCAAGTGCATGATTTCTGTTGGAAAAAAAAGAGCACAGCACTTAAGTCAAAAGTAGTATAAAGCATCAAGATTTTTAGGATACCTGTCTGCAGTTTGCACTTAAAAGGTATTGGCATCAGTGGTCAAGTGGTTAGGCCACCGGACTCGTAATCGTGAGGTTGCCGAATGGGGGATTCAAGCCTCATGTCCAACCTTGTGTCCATGGGATAGGCACTTTAAAGAAATTTCCTCACTTAACCCAGGTGGAATTAGGTATCCTGCCATAGACTGCAAAAGATCTTGTCAGTATGTTAGTAGTTCTGTTTTAGGGCCTATAAAACGGCAGCTTGCACTGTATGCTTCCCAGGAAGTTGAGATTGTTTTAGAATGCTATCATGTTTGCGGACGGTAATAATATTGTAAAGCGCATAAAGCTTGTCATTGAGTGGGAATTTGCGCTATACAAATGGTATCACCTCTTAAGTGGTTGACCAGTGCTCTGGTTTGCTCCTTCTTTCCTATTATACTTTTGTACATCTATCATCCTTATAAATCTCTCGTCCCTCCTTTTTTATGTTTATCACTCTCTTATACGTTTCCTCTTCAATTTGGAAGGAGAGTGGGGGTGGGTGGTTGGCGGGTGCTCTGGTGTGGTTTGCTTCTTCTTTCCTATCAAACATCTATCGTTCTTATCTCCCCTTCTTCTTTTTATGTTTGTTACTCTCTTGTAACAGCTCTAATCTTCTGGTGGTCTTATGACCTTATGCAGTTGCGAGCGGCGTAGAACCTCTACTAAAACTAAAACTAAAGGAGAGTTGTGGGGGGGGGGGGGAGGGGGTGTCTTTGCTAATGGAAAAGGCTTCCTTGTTATAAGTTTGCGGAAATTAACATTTTTCACTCTTTACAAATTACATGTATGTAACACAAGGATCAAGTGATAAGTTGAGTCTGATGATGATGAAAAAAAGCTCGAAAACATTTTGTGCGCAGCTAAAATAAGGCAATTAGTCAGTAGAAAGTTGAAGAATGGCCTGCAGAATTTAAAAATTAAATACAGCAAGAGGAAAAGAAACTTAAGCATAAACTGAGTTTGCATGTTTTGAAGTCAAAGTCAAATGGATGCCTGAAGTAATTCAGAAAGAAAAGCTGCCTGTAATGTCCATATATTTACATAAGAATTGGCTCCCAGGACTGTCCCGAGGGTAGTTGGCGGGTGTTCTGGTGTAAATGTCTCCTTCACTCCTATTAAACATCTTAAACATCTAGCGTCCTTATCTCTCCTTCTTCTTTTTTATGTTTGTTACTCTCCTGTAACACCTCTAATTTTCGACACCTATATTATATGACCTTTATTGTGTTGCAAGTGCTGTAAAACTCTAACGAAAAAAAAAAGACTGCACCAGACTGGAGAATCTGACACTGGAGAGGACATTATAATTACAGTGGAGTCTACTTATAACGAGTCCTGAAATAACGAGAAATCTGTTATAAAGATACTATTCTAAAACCGTTTTTTTCCCCTTCTTTATCTTTGTAAATAAAATACTGCTATAGTGCACTAAAGCATTCAGACAAACTCGCGAGTCGATTATAGCGGAATATTGCTGCTGCTGTACACAGTGCATGTATGTAAAACCTCGCCAGTTGAGAAACATGCTGGTGATCAAGTGAAACAAAGAAAGGGAGAGCCGGTGTGTGCCAACAGTGAAGGCTGGGGCGAATGAGTGGGGCGTGTGTGGCATGCGCAGACAAGCAGAACTCATTTGGTGAAAGGCCAGCCCATTCTCCTAGGCTTACCATGCCTCTCATTTCTCCAATGATGGATGGAGCGAGGTGGGGGGGGGGTCAACACAGCGGGCGACATAGCCTAGAGCCCTTTCTTTCTGATCGCCAACACCGAGCTGTCAACATCGCTAGCGCTAGAGAAAATAACAGGGTTCAATTTGCGTAGACTTGGATATAACAGTGATCTGCAGCGCACGAACTTTCGATCCTTCAAATTATTAAAATTTGTCCCAACCAAGACATTCCGCCTGTTTGTATGATCGCCTGCCTAAACACGAAGTTTCAACCCCCCATACTGTTGGGGTCAATGATCGATTCCGTCTCAGTACTCTCAGTGTCAGCAAAACAGCTCACTGGAAATAGAGTTGCAGTAATCAAATATATAGTAAGCTGAAGATGCAATGGTACTTGTAGCTTCCCTTGATAACGGTTATAACAGGACTTCCTTATTTATACAGGGAAAAACTGCCGGTCCCATCAGTCCTGTCATATCCGAGTCCTTATCTTTCCTCCTTGTTTGTGTCTGTTACTCTATTGTAACACCTCTAACCTTCGGCACTTATAAGACCTTATTGTGTTGAAAGTGCCATAAAACTCTAATGAAAACTAAACTAAGAACCTGAAATGCAAAGTACAATTAAATTGAAGAGTGGTATTCCAAAACTCTGTAAGTCAGTTTTGACGAGCGCCTGATTTCACCACAAAGCTACACACATGATACATAATACAAATGTATGTGTTAAGCATCCTGATGAAATCAGGCGCTCGTCAAAACTGACTTACAGAGTTTGGGAAAACAACTCTTCAATTATATGGACGGACGAATAAAAGAAAAAGTGTATTCATTCGCCGTGGATTTATTGGAGAAAGCCTGATATTGTAGAAACATTTCATGTGTCAAGGTCACAACACTGACAATATCTCGACCACAGTGTCTAAGTTCAGTTGAAACATAACATTCAGGTGGACAGAAGGATCTTATCGGGTAAAAATAACGACAGCTTTTGTGTTGGTACATCATGTACAAACCACCAGACAGCAAAACAAACAACAGTACATACTATAGAGTTCCAGAGTTCATAAACTGAAGCATTCTTTTGTGCAATTCAATAAATCCTACCCGCACACTGTTTTATTGTACACGTACCGGTATTCCATCAGCAATCAAAAATCTATATCAGCATGATAAATGTGAATAAATTTGACAGAACAGCATTAATCCTTATGAGAAAATAAAAAAAGCTTGCTTCTTGAACAGAAATAGCTTTCAAATCTTAATGACTTGACGTCTGATTACAGAAAAATCTTAGTTTTAGTAAGAGTTTTACGGCACTTGCAACACAATAAGGTCATATGAGTGCCAAACAATAGATGTGTAACAAACACAAAAAAGAAGGAGGAGAGATAAGGACGATAGATGTTAGATAGGAAAGAAGGAGCAAGCCACACCAGAGCACCCGCCAACCACCCACGCAGAAGTAAAGAAGTTAGAAGAAGAAGATTTTGTCGACTACTAGTTCACACGTCTTCCCCTTGTAGGGTGACAGAAACCTACTCAATCTAAGAAAAGTCACTACATGTAGGCTTAAAAAATCCTGAATTTCTATCACTGCACAGTCGCCATCACCCTTAGAATGTTCCAACATCCGTCGGGGGTGGGGGGGGGGGGGGGGAGAGACATTATCATTCAACGCAATCAAAGCCCACAGCTTAACTTGGCAGCGAAAAGCCATCCATGTATTCAAGTATACAAACCAGCAGCAGGACTACATCTAGTTAGTCACAATCACAACAACAAATAGGAACGAGGCGTGCGGAAGAAGATTGAGAAAGATATTATTAGCGTGAGGGAAGTTCAAGGTGACCATCATCAGGCTTTGGAGATCAAGTCTCTACAGTCAAAGGTAAAGTACACATCAGGAAGGACAGCACATAGTCAATGGGCTACAAGTATTTTTGTTTTAGTAGAGGTTTTACAGCGCTCGCAACTGCATAAGGTCATATGAGCCCCAGAAGATTAGAGGAGTTACAAGAGAGTAACCAACATAAAAAAGAAGGGGAGACAAGGACGATAGATGTTTGATAGGAAAGAAGAAGCAAACCACACCAGAGCACCCGCCAACCACCCACTGCTATAAGTATGACAGGGACTTAGTCGTCTAAATCTATCAGTTTTCAGTAATTTCAAAATTTAAAAATAAACTTGGTGGCTTTTGGGGACTCGTGCCATGATGATTATGCTTCTTTTTCTATTGCTTTGAAATATGTTGATACATATTACATGATATATTTCTGCACCATTTTTTAAACTGATGCAGTGGCAAACCATGTTGTAAAAATGAAATGCCGTTGGTAGTCTGTCTGATTCGGAACAAGGTCCAACTTATGCACCTATCAGGACATGTTGACCATATTCAAGGACAAACAAAATAATTGTTTACCAACGATATGTAATGCCACACACACACACACACACACTCTCTCTCTCTCTCTTATTCAAACAACTTGTTTGAGAAGGAGAAAGAAATAGCAACCTGCAAAAAGCCAATGATTCAATGATATAAATACAAGTATATTATTATGACAGTAAACACCACAGCATTCAGAAATAGAATATAACATTAAGTTTCTTTTGCCATCTATATATATATTGAGACATCTCCACACGTCCAAGTTCCAGATAAGAACAGTGAAACCCCCATACCCCCCTCCCCCC
>NW_004797937.1:105693-110461 GCF_000002075.1 Aplysia californica | reverse complement strand
GAAGTAGAAGTAAAAGTAGAAGTAGAAGTAGAAGTAGAAGTAGAAGTAAAAGTAGAAGTAAAAGTAGAAGTAAAAGTAAAAGTAGAAGTAAAAGTAGAAGTAGAAGTAGAAGTAGAAGTAGAAGGCGACGCCGAGACGTGCGAAAACATCAATGGAAGTCATGACCAAGTCACTTTCCAACAACTTCCATTTCACTTCTTTTGTAAAGAGGGGACAAGAAATGGAAAAAAATCCTACATTCAGTTTCTTTCTTCTTCTTTGTCTTATTCTTTTCTTTTGTGGCAAAATGTGAAAAGCCAAACCTCACACCTGTGAGTGGGTTTAGGAAAGGAATGGGGAAAGGGGGGGGGGGGGGGGAGGCAGAGGGGGAGAGAGAGAGAGTGAGAGAGAGAGAGAGAGAGAGAGGTAAGTGGGGAGGGGGAAGGGGGGGGGGGGGAGGATAAAAACAAAACACAAAAAGGGTGTCTTGGTAATAAAACAAATACAATAATTAAAATTCCACTGTAAAACAACGGTGTAAAGCGGACGGAATGATCATTAAGCCATAAAAAGCAAACCAACGACAAACAATGATACATGTACCAAATACTGACAGAATCTGCACTATATATATATTATAAATAAAGGGACATAAGGATCATGCCAAACAAAAGGAAGGGCTGCAAATATACTTCACAGTACATTCGATGAGTAAGTCAGTAAATTAAAAATAGTTGTAATTATAGGGTGTTGTCAATTATTTGTTCCTCCATGCAGCAGAGAAATTGAAACATTTGTTATGGTTCAGTTTTCTTTTCTTTAGCCTAATAATAATAATAAATAATAGATTGCATTTGTATAGCGCATATCCCCGCTCAACAGCAGGTTCTATGCGCTTTACACTATATTATTACCCCAGCAGACCATAGAACACTCCGAAACATTCTCAGCTTCCAAGGAAGCATACAATGAAAGCAGCCGATTAAGCGCTCAAACAGTAACAAACTGACATGATCTTTCGTTGTCTATAGCTGGATACCCATTCCCAACTGGGGAAAGTGAGGAAAATTCTTGTAAAGTGCCTTTCCCAAGGACACAACGTCGGGTCCCTGACGGGATTCCAACCCACGACTTTACGGTTGCGAGTCCCAGAGCCTAACCACTAGGCCACCGCTGATGCCAGCTTCCGTTTTTAATTTTAGCAAGAGTTTTACAAGATTTGCAACACAAACAGGTCATATAAGTGCTGAAGAATAGAGGTGTTGCTTAACTAGAAAGTAATGTACAAAGAAAAGATGGAGGAGAGATAATGGTGATAGATGTTTGATAAGAAAAAAAGAGCAACCCACACCAGAGTACCTGCCAACCACCTAGCCTGCTATAGCTTCAGCAGCACAAGTCTGAGCAACGCATCCATCATAAAACCATAAATAAGCGAGTAACAATATTCCTGCTTGTGTGCAACCAAATATTAACCCTTCCAGCCCCATGCACATATATTATCAGCAGCGCCTGTACCTTCCACCGTCCCAAGAGCATATATTCTCAGTTTTCTGAATTTGCGCATTTTTTCGAAATTAACGAACCTGATTAAATTTAACTTTAATTTTCATAAATATTTGTTCATTTACCTTTAAACACACAACTTTTTAGAATGCATGCCGCATTTTCTGAAATAATGCTGTTTTGGCTGGGACTGGGGTTTAGGGAAGGCACAAAAATGGCTGGGGCTGGAAGGGTTAATAGATCCCTACACTGATGATCCCTACACTGATGATCCCTACACTGATGATCCCTACACTGATGATCCCTACACTGAATATTTAAAAAAAAAAAAAAACACATTGGTCAGAGTACATTGTAATTTGTACTGAGAGAAGCAGTCATTAGCCCGGATTTTATGAACATAAATAGCCAGAAAAATGCTAAACGGTAAACGTTCACCATAATATCACAAACAACATGTTCGTATCACAATACATTGTATAAATAATAAAGTGAGGGGCTTCAATAAAGATAAGACCGACAACATTGATTCAATAACAACTAGAACAAACATTAAATCCTTATTCTAGTAAACAACAGCATGTCAAAGAGCACGAATCGCTTCTCAAAAATTCACATGCTAACAATAATATAATACTCCGTAAAACGTTCATCATTTATTTTGGCTGACTGACAGTGACAGATTGTAACATATGTTTCATTCAGTCCTTAATGCTAGTCCGGCTCATTTGCTTATATATTTTTTAAGCGGGGAGAGAAATCTTATCCCAGGCAATTGCACTGGGCCTACAACAAATTGTTCCCTTGTTGACGAAACATAAGAGCGCCAGAAGATTAGAGGAGTTACACGAGAGTAACAAACACAAAAAAGAAAGAGGGGAGATAAAGATGATAGATTTCTGGCAGGAAAGAAGAAGCAAACCACACCAGAGCACCCGCCAACCACCCACGTACAGGAAACTGGACACGGGACTTCGGTCTGAACCCTGGAAGGTGAGACACGGGTAGAATTTTTTTAAGTTTTCCTAAGCGCTTTAGGGCACTAGCTAGCAATACAATAAGGTCAAATGAGTGCAGAGGATAAGAGGTGTTAAAAGAGAGTAACAAACATAAAAAAGGGAAGAGGAGAGCTAGAGATCAGGACGACATATTTGATAGGAGAGCAGGAGCAAACCACAGGTTCCTATAGCGTGGTTTGCTCCTTTTTTCCTATCAGACATCTATCATCTTTATCTCCCCTCCTTCTATTTTGTGCTTGTCACTCCCTTGTAACACCTCTAATATTCAGCACTTATATGACCTTATTATGTTGCAAGTGCTGTAAAACTCTTACAGAAACCAAACTACCAGTATCTGGGCAGAGAAGGATACAACATCCTAGCAGACAGAGAGAGACAGGGACATACGATAAAACAACGTCTCCCCATACAGAAACTGAACTCGGGTCTTCAGCGTGTAATGGTGAAGTGTGTAACTGTTACGCCTTGTCTTAATGTGCACTGGGTATGTGCAAGGGTAAAAGCAGTACACACGTAGTTCCTTAGCGTCAAGCCCTAGGGAGATAGTATAGATCATCAACAATTCCTCTCTATAGAGATATATATATATCTCTTGGTACCTTTTTTTCCAGCAGTCATCACAATACTTCGAACACTTTAACAAATGAATTCACAGACAGAATATCACAATATCAATATCTTTGATGAGAACCTTGGACAAACTGGCAAAAATCACAAATGCAACAAAGATGATATCGATTATTTGACAACAGGAAAATCGTAAGCAAATGAGTCAAAGGAAAAAATAAAGAAAAAAAATATCAACAACCCTAAGACCCCACCCGCCACCCCCAACAAAAATCGAGCTAGAAGCTACATCTAATACTTCTGACTGAAATTAGATAAAACTACTGATCAGGAGACTGTCAGATAGATAATGCAGAAATAACCCTTTGCGGACACACATGCTGGTCATTAGAGTCCGCTCGTAGACGTGCTGTTTTGAAGTATGGCAGAAAACTGCTTTATACATGCAGATTTTTCAATTCTCTTTTCTTTACATCTGAAACTTAAAACGGCAAGCAGCAACATATTCCCCACAAAATAGACAAATTCATTTTTTGGGGTTTGTAAGTATGTTGGTTTGAAACAAAACACAACATTGCCATTGGCCTGCCACTAATTTGACATTACATGTATCCGATATGTCCATAAGAAGTTAACTCTATACATAGTTGTGTTTTACTTCGTATCCATAAGACATGGGGAACTCTGTTGTGCCACCACTTTCCAAAGAGGAAATTACTCGTTAATCCGATCCCTATGCCTTTATTTTTGCATTATAGTCTGTCAAAATGATTTTTTGAGAAATACTGAAAGTTTGAAAGAGATCTTTGCACTAGAAGTATTCTAAAATGTAAAAAATACAACCCCTGGGGTACAAAATGACCCCAGGACGTACAGATAGGGTTAAGGAGTTAAGCAATCCTTGTACACTGACTTGCAAATCTTTGCAAACAATTTTTAAAAATATTTTTATGGTGCACCTGACGCCTATCACAACGGTTTAGGGAACTTCGGGTAGAGTGGGGCGGGGGGAGGGGGGGAAGAGTCCCACTCAATATGACGATAAGTTATTGTTACTTTATTGAAAACAAACCTCGAGATAGAAACTAAAGATACGAAAAAATGGCTCTGGTAAACTGAACCATTTAAAGTTAACAGCTGTAAGGAACTTCAGAGGCAAACGACACACTGCCAGTGTGGAAAACAGAGCTACGGGCAAAAATGAAAAATAAATCTTTATTTTATTTCTAATGAACAGCCCGCCCTAAACAGTTTTTACAAAGAGTATAAACAATGAGCAGAGTGCTTACACATTATAAAACAGCAAAGTAGTTTTTGCCATCGTCTGTCTACATCTCATAAATCATGACTAAACACATGAACATGTTTCATGACTAGTTGTAAAACACACAATCAATTTATTTTTAGAAAATGACTACAAAGCTGGGACCGCAGCACTTCATCATACAAATTCCACATTGCCATCCTGTATTTCTTTTTTATATATTTGAAAATCATATTTTCAATATATTCTCACATTTTTATGTCACAACTTTGTCTGTGCAGTGGTTCATAGTCATGAATGTGTGCTTCTGTCTGTAACATGTCAATTCTACATTTTTAAAAAGTGGTCATTCAATTGAAAAAAACAAACAAAAAACCACACTATTTACAAAAAAAAAAAGAGTCAATCCTTAAAAAAAAAAAGCTGTTTCGAT
>NW_004797937.1:76295-105593 GCF_000002075.1 Aplysia californica | reverse complement strand
TATATATATATATACTATGTTCCCTCTTAAGGCCTTCAACAAGAACACAGAAACATGACGTAAAAAAACAGTTATATATAGCGTTAGCAGCTGCAGAACCGGTACTCCTTAAGTCCTACAGATCTGAATTAACACAAAAAACAGCATATTTGAGAGTGATGATATCATGTAAGACTTTTTTACACGATGTGGGCTTCAGATCTCAGTGGGTAAGTGAGCAGTGAGGTCAGACTCAAGTGATGTTAAGCATGTGTCGGTGACACGGGGATCAGATGGGTGGTCACTGGGGTGTGTCCTTGAGCAAGACACGACAACCCTAGCTCAAAATACAGGGCGCTGCACAGTGGCGACCGACAATGGCATGGTTGTAAATTGTTCTGTACTGGTGTAATATTTGTATGTGCATGTATTTATGGATACTACATATTTTTAATTATGTATTTACGTATGTATATGTATGTTTGCCATTGTAAACCAAATTGCCCTTCTGGGATCAATAAAAGTGTAATTTATTTATTCATTTATTACATGGAACACAACTTGCAGGAGAAGATCGGCCAGAACAGAGACAGGTGGGGAGCCCTTCGTGGCAGCCTCTACCCAATGCAAGGGAGAAAGAGGGAATGGTGATCTATTATATTATATTGGGCAACTTGGAAACACAAGTATCACTTTTTACTTTTCCCACAAAAATACGACAGCTACAGAGTTGAAAGTTGGAAAGTACCAGCCCGATTTTTTATCTATTCATTTCCAGAATTTAGAAAAATGTATTTGACAAAAAGTTCCCGTCCTTCTTTTGGCTTCGTGATTATTCCACTGAGAAACGAAACAAATCTGCGTAGCTGTCCTTCACAGTGGAAGTGCCGGAAGTGATACTTCGCGAGGTGCATTTTGTTTTGAGAGTATAGATCTAGACCTTCTAATTTTTTGCATCTGTAATTCCTTTGGTCGAAAGGGGGCCCAGCTAGCAATGAATAAGGAGATAGGCTTCCAGCCGTGTCTGTCAGAGCCAATAAAGGTCGACAAGGATACAAACATCCTAGATGAAAGACAGAGAAGCTCCATAAAAATTCTCCCCATTCGAAAATCAAACTACTGTCTCCTGTGTGCAACAGCAAAGTTTTAGTTTTAGTAGAGGTTTTAGGGCGCTTGCAACTGCATAAGGTCAAATGAGCGCCAAGGGGATGATGTCAACAGAGAAGACCTTACAGGGAATCAGGTTTACTCTGCTCACCTCTCTAGGTTCAACAGCACAAAGTCTGCTTCGACTATCAAGGCATCCCGGAATAGTGGGTCACAAGAGTGTGACAAACATACAAAAGTAGAGGATAAATGACGATAGTAAGGATTAGGAAAGAAAAAGCAGCAGTACCTGTTGCAGTTCAGGCACAGTTATGAGCATGACATTGATGAAAAAGCCCATTTACAATTTAAAATTCTGCTGTGCATAAGAACATATTAAATTAATGTCCTCCCTTTGGGAATGGCCTAAAGACATTTCAGTCAGTAGCACCGCCCCGGGGGCTTAGGGTGAAAGAGGTGAACGGTGATGATGATGATGACAATAAGGAGATGGGCTCCCAACAGTGTGTCAGAGCCAGCACAGGACAAGAAAGATACAAAATCCCAGTACAAAGACAGAGAAACTCCTTAAAAATTCTCCTCATTCGGAAATCAAACTACGGTCTTCTGTGAGCAACAGCAGAGTGCCTAACCGCTGCATCACAGACATTAGTCATGATGATATAATATAGGGTCAGTTTAACACTATTTAAAACCATGCAAATTTATTCAAAGGAGAAAGGTCTCCAAATTTATCCTCTCCTTTTGACAGGAATAAACCAAGTGAGCCTTGAAAACTTCCTAAAGAGTCAAAGAGGCATGGGGATTCGAACCTCCGTAATCTGCACCATCATTCAGTTAGAGGATACCAACTGAACCATAGCACCCATTCGAGTTTAGGTTAGTAGTTTAGTTTAGTAGAATTTTTACAATGCTCGCAACTGCATAAGGTCATATGAGCGCCAAGGAGTGTATGTCAGCAGAGAAGTCTTTACAGGGAATCAGACTTACTCTGCTCACCTCTCTAGCTTCAACAGCACAAAGTCTGCTTCGCCTATGTGTGACAGCCTCATTCTTTGAACATGAGCAGACACAGAATATGAAACAGACAGCTGGGAGGGGGAAAAACAACAACTTTACAATACTTTCCCGGCAACAATGTACATGATGTCTTCCTTACACATATTTTGGCTAATGGTGTTAAGGTAAAGATACCCATATATATATCACAATTCAAAGTATATATATATATATATCAATATATATCAACAATGTCGCAACCAGCATAAACTAATAAACTTACTAAATAACACAGACTGTACACAGAGGATTTTCCCATGCACAAGACCATGTTTATGAGAATACTGTTACACTACTCTCCCTCTTCCTCTCATATTATAGGGAGCCGATACCTTTCTTTATGTCCTTCTACTTTCAGCTTTTTCCCCTCTTCTCTCTTTTACATCTCTCACAATATGTCCATTCGGGCACATAATATTGTCACTGCGCTAGCAAACTGGCATAACTCAGAGTTAGCTAAAAATGCAACTAGCCTTTTATTTTGTTTGGTGGTAATATATATATCTTTTGGCGAAATCGAAACAAAAGTATGCTAGCAGTAAAAAAGAAATATGCATAGTCTAGTTGTTGTTGTTGTTGTTATTATCGATCCAGCAACTGCTGGGCTGTCGTCATTCTGTCCAATGCCATGTAGTGATAAGTGCAGGTTTGCTGCAGTTGTTGCAATGTTCCATAGAGTGTGTTGTCAATGTCAGGTCTCGGAGGGAGAAGTGCAGCTCTGATGTCATGTAGGGCTGTACAGTGGAAAAGGTGATGATCTAGTCTCATAAAGCATAGTCACACAAAGGACACATTGGGGGAAGTTGTAGATTTATTCTCTTCAGGTGGAAGTTGAGCTGTATATATATATATATTGTTCGTACGCGTAAGATCATGGTCTGTTTCTTTCTCTGTAGGAGGTTGATATTGCCATTTCCTTTTGTTGTGGTTATATATTTAAAAACTGCTCTGCCCGTCTTTCCCAATGCCCATCTGTCCATCCAATCTAGTTTGCTGTTGCTTTTAATGATTTGTTTGGCAGTGTTGTATCAGGCTGGAGTGTTGGGCTGTTCCTCTCTAGATCCTCGTTTGGTGAGTGTGTCTGCTCTGCATAGTCTTGTTAAACTTTAAAAGTTTATTTTCCCTTTATCTCAAATTTAGCAAAAATGGTATGTGCCATTTGCTAGCGCAGTGATGATATAATACGACAAATTTTACACTTAGAAAATGTAGGAATATATTAACAACTAAAACTAACATTCTTTAGCAAATGATGCGTCTGATGCTTTTGTTCAAAAGTTGAAAGCTGGGAACTTGTTGCATATATATATTACAGGGTACCTGTTTTAAAAAAAAAGGGCAAAAAGGGACCAAATGTTATAGAACTGGTTCCTGAAAAGACACAGAGGCGAGTAAATAGTAACAAAATGCTGACAAACTTGAAGCAAGCCAAATTGTGGAAAAACATTTCTGGATGGACAGAACAGATGTCAAAAACATAAGGGAAGAACATGTTGAGGAGGAAGAGGTATGCTTTGTCTTTCTGCTTTGTCTTGTCTCACACCCAGCCCAACAATGGGCATTTGAAAACACTGTTCAAATATCTCTTGTAGATGGAGTCTTATTACACTACCCAATACAATAGACTGTTTAAAGAGTCTTGCCAGTACAATACATCTCTATACTGGACCAATGACATCTGATAATTTTGAGACATCTAAAGCAAAGACTCATTTACTTCCTACTACTACGTTTCAATACAGATCAAAGGAACTAAGTCTATTTCTTTAACTTAAATTTACCTTCACCTCAACCGGTATGACTAGGAGAAATTCCTGGCATAAGAAAATTAAGGTATAATCCAGTGGTTGTGTGAGAGTACATAAGAAATGAAGCTCTGAAAATACAAGTCTTTGAGAAACAGAACAGGGCATCAATACAATATTCAGAAAGAACTAACAAAGTTCATCTGGGTAGTTCACAGGTTGGCCACATCTTTAAATTGAACTCTGACCCAAAGAATCATAACAGATTGCCATTCCTCGAGCCAAACGTGTCTTCCAACTGTCTACAGCACAGTTCTCAAAAAGTCCTGGCCCACAGGCTAATTGAGGCTTGCCCGATGATATTTTGCGGCACTCACTCGACATCAAAGTTTAGCATAGGTGGAGTCCACCCTAATCCCAAATGTGGCCGAGCAATGAAAGAGGAAATGCTGCCAGGTCTCTGACAGCAACGAGTAGGTAAGATAGGTCTGTGTTCTGAAGAACCGTTCATGTTCTGAATTGCTATGAAATAAACATTAAGATCATTAGGTCAGTTGGATGTTTTTAATCATATTTTTAAAATGCTCAAAACCTTTTTTGTGGAATACTGGATGCAGCTCAGGCTCACCCAGTCTCTACCTTCAGTGGCCTCCGCGAAATTGAACTTTGATTAACCCGACATCTCAGGACCACTACATAATCTCAGTGTTGACGACATAGTGCTGATTAGTGAAGTCAGCAAAATGTTTTTTCAGTGGGTGACTGCACAGTTAACCGGTTGCCGTAAATTCAAAGAATTCATAAATTGAAAGAAGAAAAAAATGAACAATAATAAAAGACAATGACTGACCCCTTTCCAAGAATTTCCCCCTCAAGATAGCCGAGAATCATATGTGTCACGCCGCAGAGGAATCAGACACTTGCCAATTTTTGGGTCTATGGAATTATTGGTATCACCTTAAAGGTTGTTCATTTGCCTTGCTTTCGATGAAAAAAATGTCCATTTATCTTGAACAGAAATTGGGAAGTTTGCGATTAAAGGAGGTGGGGTCGCCTGGTTTCAGAAGTAAAATTAGCGAGAAAATGTCCGCAAAAGTTTGGTGACTTCCACAGCTTAAGAGCTCTTGGAAACTGCAAATGTTCATTTTCTGTGTCTTTGATGAACGTTTTTCCACACATAAAAGTGTTTTGAATGGACATACAAGGTGTTGACCAAAAAAAAAAAATTTTTTAATAATTCCAAACTGGCCGAAAAATGACAATTTCTTGGATATCATTATTTTGACTCACATATTTGACTTTTTCTCAATATCAAGGGATTAGAGTATATCAAAAATACAATGGATGGGAGCTGGGATTCAAAAGCACAAAGATGTTCTCATAATAATAATAATAATAATAATAATAATAATAATAATAATAATAGGAGAAACAAGGGGAAAGGCAAGGGAAAAAAGTGATGGTGCAGATATGAAACCCAGGGCACCACATCCATCAGCTCAAGTTGTACATAACTATACACCCACTGAGTTAAACAAACCATAATGGCTGTATTTTACCATTCGCGTATAGCAAAAAAACAACCCCAAAAACTTTAATTTTGCTCTCAAATATCAGGGGAGGCACCTGTACGCACAGATGCCTCTGTTAAGTTATTGTTCCCCTCGTCGTATGGAAAATAGAATCATGAAAGAAAAGAGAAACAATATCAAGAATACGATTACGATGAAAGCAACCACTAATGGATTTAGACACTGCTTGAGAGTGACGAGAAAGGTCAGAAATATCGTCAATAGTGCTCAATTATTCACGATGTAGACAGGAGTGGGTATGTTGTTCTTTGGGATGAATGGTGTCTCTACATGATGTCCCTACTTATTACACACCCCCCAGACACTAGTGAACTGACATATATATAATGAAAACCCCCAAAATCTGGGTTAGCCCGCTTGTCCTTAAAAGCGACCATATATAATGAGGAAAACTATCATGGTCAGATATGCTGTATAATCTCAGAGGAGCGGTTGGGTGTGCATGTGCATGTGTACTAGTACCGAAGAATGAGTGTGTGTGTGTGTGTGTGTGTGTGTGTGTGTGTGTGTGTGAGTGTGTGTGTATGTGTCTATGAGAAAGAGGGGAGGGAGGGGGGGGGGAAGAGAGTGAGAGAGAGAGAGAGAGAGAGAGAGAGAGAGAGAAAGAGACACAGAGAGAGAGAGTGACAATGTGGGAGGGACACAAGACTATTGACGGATCACTTCTTGCAAGGCCTGAGGTGCAGCACAGCATTGGGCGTGAGGCCGCTGGCCTCCAGTGTCATTGTGTTGTTACTGTGCACTTTGTGAGGGAACGTGGAGACAATGTCGTAGGGCGTCGTCGGCCGCCGCTGAGTGTCCAGATATGAGCGCAGGTCGCCTACGGTCTCCGTGAACTTCATCTTGACGATGTACGTGTGGTTCCCCGTCTCCGTGACGACTCGCAGAGTGGTGACCTCGCTGTGGCCGCGGTAGGATTTTGGCCGCTCAAGCGGCGTTGTGAAGTCGGTGGATGCCAGGACGCTGTCCGACATTTCCTTGGTGACCGTGGTGCTCACCAGACTCACGTTGGGTTTGGAGGAAGAATCGTCGCCCCCCGCGAGCACCCGCCCCACCGAGTCCCGCACGTCGATGACTTTCCCGTCTTTGATGACAGACTTGGGCAACTTGTTGAGGAACTGGGCCGGAGTGAGGGGCTTGCCCGGCAGCTGAGAGGTTGTGCACACCTTGTCCACACCTGAGAGCAAGTCAAGTTTCAGACGAGTTTCTTTTGGGGTTTTTTGAGTAAAGAGAAACACATTTACAACAATAACATATATATCATTTATAGAGCGCTAAACTTTGATTAACACTATGCAGTCACATAGCCAACAGTACAAAATACCCCATCTGGTCACCCAGCCAGGAGAGCAACTGCAACGCTCTTCTCGGGCCTGGTGCACTTCTGCCCCAGCTGACCAGAATGGATCATTCTCACAGGCACATTATTGCGCCAAGAGATCGCAAAGTGTTAAGCGCACAGGCTCTAAGCCCATAGTTATAATAACTGTCAATTAATGATGGGAAAAAGTAAGGCAGAAAGACAGAAACAACAGAAAGTTAAAAAAAAGAAGGATGTACAAAGGTGCCCTCCGAACACCAACGCTTGACAACAAGTTAAGTTTAGGACAAGTTCGTTGGAGCAAAGAGAATCCACCACCACAATAACAGCGGTCATACAGAGCTGTAAAATAACGAAGACAGGCAGATACAAAGAATAGTGGGATAGTGACGAAATAACTCCTACCAGTAGTGTACTCCAACCACAGGAATAAGTCTGAGAAAGGGGGAAAAAAACTTTGAAGTCCAATCAAACATGCCATGACGGCCACCTGTATGGTACGGCCACCTGTTCAAATGGCAACTTTCCATCCCCCCCCCCCTCCTGCATTTTTTTTCTATATAATTTAACTGTGTAAAACGGTCATCTGTCCAAAGCGTCCCCCCCTCCACCACCTTTTCAAAAAAACCAGAAACCCTTTTGAATTAGCCTTACGGCAGCCCTAAGCCTAAGATCAGCCCCACTTTGAACCTCAGAAGAGCATAATTTGCTTTCTTCATTTTGACCAGTCCCGCTTAAGACAGCTATCTTTCTCCATGAAAATGGGCGGCTGTTTTACATTGGTTTGACAGAAGTATAAAAAGAGAGCAAAATCCTAAGCTGTATTATGACACGGTTTGAAGACAAGAACAAAGAGAAAATGGAGAAATGGGGAGCATGTGAAGAGAAGGGAAGAGCACAAAATCACAAAAAATGCACACAAAATCCAAAGTAGAGCAGAATTTAAAAAAAAAAAAAATTTACTGTGTTTGAGCAGAGCATCTCTTATAATACAAACAAGAAACAAGGTATCCCGCTTCTCAAACAAAAACAGTGCTATATAAAAATGCAATCTGTTATTATTATTATCTAGGCTGTCCCCGTGGTTTTATGCACCCCGCATAATTAAGTAAAATTTGATCGTTTTTTTGATAATTTCTGATTATTTTCCTTTATCATTCTTTGTTAAAATTAACACAATCGCATAATTTCACATTTTTGGGCTCAGTTAGCATAGTTTCAGAATTTTTTTCCTGCAAAAAACGATGGGGACAGTCTAGGGTACGTACCAGGCTGCGGCATGGCCATCTTCCTGGTCGGGTCGGAGTAGTTGGAAGGTATGAGCCTCGAGGGTTTGGTCTCCCCTCCCAGGGTCTGACCCTCCCCGGTGAAAGCCAGCAGGCTCACCTTGGGCTGGAAGTAGGTGTTGCGCAGGTCCGTCACCACGAAGGGGACTCCGTCAGGGTACCTGGCAGACACGAGAGTAAGAAATTGGGACACCGCCTTCGACAGTCGTTAGTTTTATGACCTAACAGCTTTTCCTCAGATTGCTAAACTACCCTACTGGCACTGAAATCGTGTTCATATTAAGCCACACATAAAACCTTAAAGAATTATACAACATAGTTGCTTTTTTAAAAAAATGGAGACGTTTCACTCAGCATTTGCCAGCACCAATATTTTCCCAGAGAGGCGGTTCACGCACCCCCTGCGAGCACAATTTTCGTGTCTTTCCGTGGGTAAAGTATGCTCGCAAACACTGCCTGAACCGTCTCTTATCGTGCAGTCGACCTTTGTTCCATTTCATGTGAAGTTTCACTGGAATTGGATGGAAACTTTTTCAGTTATCGAGGCGGAAGGAAAGGTAGTCACACTGATGTGCTACTTTTGTTTCTATGACTAGTGTCCGTTTTCACAACACTTTGTCAGTACCATGGCAGCACGTTTAGTTTTAGTAAGGGTTTTACGGCACTTGTAACACAGTAAGGTTATATAAGTGCTGAAGATTAGAGTTGTTACAAGAGAGTAACATGCACAAAAAAGAAGAAGGAGAAATCAGGACGAGAGGTGTTTGATAGGAAAGAAGGAGCAAACCACACCAGAGCACCTGCCAACCACCCACTTGGAAGTATAAAAAGCAAACATTTTTCAAATGTTTGACAACTTTGACAGTTCAGAAAATTCTGATCATGATGTTTTAGACCATGGGGATCCTGATCTCAATGTAAATGAGCATAAAAGCACTGATTTTGATAGAGAATGTTCTAGATCTAGACTAAGCTTCCAAATGCAAAATTTCGCTTTGTCAGGAGCCCTGTTTTTTTTCATACTGAAGTGAATTACACAGCTAATACACATGGATTACCATATTGATTACCTGCCTATTCAAGAGTTTGAACTTTTTATTAATTCTGAAATACAAAACACATAAAAGGTTGATTTTTTTGTGTTTTGTTGGGTTTTTTTTTTACACAAGACATTACGCCAAAAAACGTTGTCGAGCAGCAAATGTTAACACATTTTCAAAAAATCATTTCTAAAAAACTTGTTTTTCTGTCTCCAATTGGGCATGTTTACTTATGTGTGTAAAAATGGTGGTTGTACGTCTTTGGGAAGGGTGTTGCTTGAAATATTGAAATACCCCCAAAAATGCCAGTCTCCAGTGCGTGAAGACCCGAAAAAGGCCCAGTCTCCAGTGAGTTAATAGACACTTTTCTTTACATGCATTGATCACAAATTTAGAAATGAACACCCCCCCGAGATAAACAAAATTTTTAAAGGCCGTAAATTTTGTATTTAAAACAATACTTAAAATCATTTATCTAGCCAAACTTACATTAAAACTTTTTAAACATGAATAAAAATGCGCAAAATCTGAATAAACTATGATATGGTCATATTCAGTGCACCCACTTGCAGAATAAAAACATTAGTCCCCCCAGTCACCGTAGATCATCATAGGACCAAAGCCACCTAGCACCAGATGAGTAACCTTCAGGACAGCGCTCATATGACCTTATGCAGTTGTGAGCACCGTAAAACCTCTACTAAAACAAAAAGGACAGGAACTCATCATCAACCTAACTCATGACACTTTACCTGCTCTGAAGCTCGGAGGGAAAGTATCCATCCAGTATGTCCCGAATGCACTGTCGAGTGGTCGGCTCTGTGTAGGGCCGGAAGGGTCCGTCAAACATGAGCATCCCATTGGCATATATTGTCAGCTGCACCGATTCCGGCACCTCGAACCTGGCACCGTCCGAAGTCTTCTTGATCTGCGCTAGTCCAGCCCCGGCCATAACATTCAAGTCCTTGATGTTTTCCATGAGAAGATTGAAGTCAATGTTGAAATGAGAAGAAGCTTCGGGAAGAGATGTGTCTTGCCGCCACAGGCCAAATGGGTCGGATGAGGCTATGGAGTTATCCGGAGAGCCACCGGTGCGCACAGACGTCTCCGTCAAGTTGTTGTTCTCCTCGTCATCTCCTTCCTCGTCATCGTCCAGGCCGTCATTGACATAAACGTCAGAGTTGTCGTTAGACTGGTCCCCGACCCACACCATTCCATACTCAGCCAAGAATGTCTCCATCTCGTGTACCTGGAAAGTAGAATATGAGAGACAATTCCTTTTCAGATGTAGAACAAATAATCTACTTAATAAATTCTTTACAATTTTAACACTTGTATGGGTAAAAGAACACAAGAAAGAGAGAAATTTAAAAAGGTCAGAAGAAATTATGAAAAGACATGGTTGATAGGTGTAAATTGATGTACGGATTAGAAAAGTGGAAAGACATGGAATAACATCAAGAGGCTAGCCCAGGGTAAGGAAAGGTGGAAAGTGTTTGTGGCCTGTACGCAGACCCAGGGTGAGAAAGGCGTTGATGACGATGATGATGATGATGATGTTTACTTAATAAGACACAAAAAGGGGCACAGAGGTTAACCATGGAGATGCAGCCCGAAATAAACACATGCAACGAGCCAACATGTCCTAAGTTTGCTCACAGTAACCTTTTGTTTTAGTTTTAGTTTTTAGTAAGAGTTTAACAGCACTTACAACACAGTAAGGTCATATAAGTGCCGAAGATTAGAGGTATTACAAGGGAGTAACAAACACAAAAAAGAAGGAGGAGAGATCAGGATAACAGATGTTCGATAGGAAAGAAGGAGCAAACCACACCAGAGCCCCCGCCAATAACTTCTTCCTATCACAAAAGACGTTGCAGGAGACTGCATTCATCCGCATTTTTAATGGGAAAGGCAAACATGAAAACCGAATACAAAGCTCACTCATTTTGTAAATTTTGTTTTATTACAGCGTCTTAACCCGTGGTATCGGATGAATGTGCTCAAGAAATATTTTTCCAAAATTTAAATCCTAATTGTTGAAAAAAAAAGCAAAAAAAGATACATAAATGAGGATTCAATTATTTAAAAAATGAAACAATGTTTTCTCTCTCCTAAACAATTATGCTTTCTCAGCTTGGAACATTTAAACATCTTGACGACAATAAGATCTTATCATTGACGGGGGGAGATCAGACAGAGAAATATTATACCGATACAGAAATTTCTCAAACTGTAAGAAAGCAGCGCATGACACATCAAAGATTCAATTTTTAAAAATAACCTAAAAAAACAGCAATCAATAAGTTTATATATAAGACACAAACCTGTTGTTGAAGCAGCAAGCAATGCGTCTCCAAGTCACGAATCCCACTTGAATTGCCATTCCCGCTTTCACGGCGTGCTTTCTCTGCAATGCGAAGTTTATCTTCCAACACTTTGATCTGACGGTCCTTGTTTCTTATCTCCTGCTCTTGAGTAACGCTCTGTAATGTTCACGGCAAAAAACAATGTAATGAATCACTTCGGAATCACACAAAATTCTGTCTTTAAATCAGTATCTTCCTTGTCATTAAGTCAGAAAAAAAAGCATGACAGTTAAAAAAAAAAAAAAAAAACGTAATAAAAGGAGGAAATTCTTTTCAGGAAAATGAATATAGAGCACAGTGTCCTACACTACCCTCAGAGAGAGTGTATCTCACAGTGCACAGAAAACATGTGCACTGAAATCATGACAGAAGAATCAAATCTGTCCTTTCAGCTACATAGACCCTACCAAAGCAAGATGCTGAGTAATTGACAGCAATTACCAGATTATTCCCTTGACGTCACAAGATAAAGTGGATCAAAGACTTAAAGTAAAAAATAGCAAATGGGAAAGAAAATTAAGTAAAGTACATTGGAAATTATTTGAACACAGCAAAACACATTTTCAAACACACACAAAAAAGGTCACTTACTGTCAGAGTTTTTCTAATGCATACCCCCAAAATGACTCCCTTTAACTTTGTGGTCGTTGACAGAGATGGTAAGTCTATTTCATTTTCCATGCTATAATGAAACAGAGAGCATATCATACAAAACACAATGTAAAACATGAAGGGCTTGCAACGATGTTAGGTCAGAATTTACAAAAACCTTCTGTTCCAGCTGAGCGATCCTGTTCATCATCAGCCGCATCAATTCTTGGTCATTGGGAGGCGGTGACGCTTCAGAATCATCTTCTCCACCGGAGGCTTCCCCAGGCAATTTCCCATCAGAACCCGGGATCTGTCCGGGCCCAAGAGGAGCCATCCCATTAAAAGGGCTCTTCTTTCGCTTCTCTTGGATCATGCTTGTCGTAATCTCTGCAAGCAAACGACTCTCATCTTCAGAGTACTCTGGGTGGCGGAAGGGAATTGGCCGATTACCAGTCATGTGGCCAGGGAAGAGGGGAACTTTATTCTTTTTCAAAGAGTGAAAAGGTGAACTCATATCTTCCTTGTTTAGAGCTCTTGACAGGACCCTTTATCTGAAAAGATACAAGACAAAATTGTAGTTTGGTTTCAGACCAACAGCTACTGAATAAGAAATATTAACATCAATAAATATTATTTGAAAAATCTTGAAAGAGATTTAAAATTACTTAAAACAGGCCGCTTTGTTGCGCATCAGTTACAGGTGTGCAGTTCATGGCGTAATCGACACTTTTGACTCTAATTCTTGGCAGCAGTCTCACTCTAACCTCGAATTATTCCATACAAAAAGTAAAGAGCAAGACTCCCCCTCTCAGTCTGCGAAAACCCGATCTCAATGCGACGATATTTGACGATGCTGCAGTGTGTGTAAAATGTTCTGAATTTCATCAAATTCAATCTGTGTGTGTTGCACTTAATTCACTTTTAATTTCAAAAGTTGACAGTGAACCTCCACAAGATTTAGTCTTTAGTACATGCACCACCAGTGACATATTCGTTTTTTATGTTGTATAAATTTCATCACAGTCGGATGAACGGTTGTTGCGATACATTTAGTTGCTTTGATCTGATTCTCATCCAGTGATTTGTTATATTTGCCTGTGCAACTGTGTATGCTGGATTCTAGGCTGTTCTAAGTTCAACAGTTCTTAGCTAATTTCAAAGATTATTGTTTCTATGAAAGGCAGACATATTTGTGCTTCATGAGTATTCATTTCATTTTTGTTGATTGAAACCTGTTACGGTGTTAGAATCCATCTGCCCGAGATTCATTTCTTACAAATATTGAAATCTCCCAGTGGAATATATACTATCGAGAGACATACTATACCTCATCCCTGAATGAACTTTGTCATGTTAATGATGTTTGCGGGTTTAAGAATGTGAGTGAAGTACAAAAGTGGCTGAAAAGAAAGGCTAATTTAATACACGTGAGTCACTGCAAAGTGACATTTTGTTAATATATGATATTGACATGATCAGAGAAATATTCGAGGTTTATTTGCCACAAACTGTTGTGCAGTCCCGGCATTAAGAAGAATAGGACTGACGTGGTGCTAGCGTGTCGTACGAGGCGACTAAATGGAGAACCAAGTAGTGACTCCCGAAACAGAGTCATCCTGCCTCCAGGTCGGGGGTTGAGTCATGAGGTTAACAACCTCTCTCGTAAAAAGAACCTGTTACAGAAACACATGCAAGCAAAAACCATTTCTGAAACTTTCCGAAATCACAAAAGATTTCCCCTACCGGGTCTGTATACTTCGTGACTTTGTTCCCAGGTACCGGGTCTGTATACACTCCCTTTCTCTAAAACGTGAAATAACCAAAAGGGATATTCCTGGAATCATGCTTTAAAATGCCTACTACTACTATGCCTCCAATTTACTATCACTTTAAAAATTAAAATGGATTGAAAACATCCACATATGGGCCTCAGTTTGACTGTTCAGATTCTAGATATCTTTATCATTGAACTCCCTTCCCGCTACATTATTAAATAAGTCTGTGATCTTGTAGTTCCGTTTGTTAAAGTCCATGATCCATTTGTTTACATCCAGACAAGAAATCCAGAAGTCTTGAGGACCAAAATTACTATTTGAAATAGGCTACACAAAGAGTAGGGATGCAACCTAACTGCAAAACATCAAATTAGGATAAAATTCAGGAACCCACCCACCTCAATATTTTAATTAGGTCAGGGGGGGCCCCTGAAACCCCCCTACTCTTGACTTTTACGAACGAAAGTCTCTAAGTCTTCCATCATGGGAGCATGCAGTCTGTGTAACGGAAGGCAAGATCCTCCTTCCAGGCACTGTGCAAGTGACAAATTTGTTCTTTAATCAATCAAAATCAAGGGTTTCAACATTACCTATTTAATTTAGATCTAAAATTTATCTGCCTAGAAGAAAACATGACAAGTATTGGAGCTTATATAACATAGATCTAGATTCTAGTCTTATATTGGACTCTAGACTCTAGTAGTTAGATTCTAACTCTGTATTTGTGGGTAAGTTGTATTTTATTTTGTAAGACATTTTTTAGAGTGTATTTTGTAATGGCTTTTACCATCTCGAACCCAAATCCGCTTCTCCTACTCCACAGCCGTCTCTACCAGGCTAGGACCCAGTTCAAACAAACAAAACAAAACCCTGCCCTCTGCAGCAAAACAAAGTATAAAATAAAACGGTTCCACTAGCCCAATATCTAAACATAAAATAAAGCTTAACAACAACGGAATAGCGAAGAAAGAAAAACCCAACTATCCGAATCAACGAACTGCTGTACGAAATCCTTTTTTCAAAGGTAGCAACAATATAAACATTTCGAACTTACATTAATTAAAACAGTCCTGACATAGAAAAAGAGTGAGCAGTCGAGCTAACACAACCACAGTGCCTAAAGCTCTTCTTGAAAAGCGTCCTTAGGTGCAGCGATGGAGACGACGGCCATTTTTTATGACAATCACATAAATATGGTATGGTATAGCTAAACTTGGTTAAGATGACACATTCAATTTTTACTTAAAATTGTACATCTAAAAACTAAAAGATATTATTATTGGTAAAATGTGTTTTATGCAATATTTGTAAATCAAATTAGCCTATAGATTAATGGTTGTGAATATGTTGTATTTATTTACATATCTCCAACCGCACTGTCAAATCCACTATTTAGGGTCGTTGGCAAGAACGCTTACTGCATTCTGCGCTGCAGGAGGAGAGGGAGAGCATTATTTACCGAATAATTCAACCCACAGAATTCTACACTTAGATCTAGTATAGAACTCTGTGATTCAACCTCAAATCGATCTTTGACGAGACATATGTAGTAGGCCTAGTATATTGCTTTTGGAATAAGAAGCAGTAAGTCAGATTCTTGTCATATCGTCTGTGGTAAGGCCACCTCTATTATGCAGGCGGGTCTTGTGGCTATTCTCACCCGGTGCGCGTGTCAACAAATTTTGCGTTCACCCTAAACCACAGAATTCTACACTGTGATAAGAGAAAAATTGTAGAATTCTGTGCTGTGAACAAACGTTCCATTACAACTGTACTTGTAGCCTACTAAAAGCGTACAATTTTGTCTGTGGGCAGGGGAGAGAGAGAGAGTGAGAGAGAGAACAAAACAAAATGGCGACCCGCGTAGTTCGGCTCGATTCGAAAAGTTAAATAGCCGTAGCATCTTTGTAGACAACCAAATTAATTTACTTTTGTGTTTTAACATCATTTTTTAACTTTGTTTTGGTCAATTTGATCGTCCACACCGATAGACAGTATTCAGAAAGAGACAGAGAGAGAGAGAAGAGGGGAGGAGTAGATCTTGCGAGAACTTCCGGGCGGGTGAGAATAGCCACTTTCCTGTGGTAAACGTGGAGAAGAGCATACACGATGAGTGATCATCCCCTTGCCATGGTTTCTTTAGGGGGCTGTCGCTGTCACTTTAGCCTCCAGACTCCAGAACTTAGACTTACAGATCTAGATATCTAGATCTAGAATATTAGGCCTATCTACCTTTCAGCCAGAATTAATATGGATTTTCCTTTTAAAAATCTGCGATTAGTAGATTCTAATAGAATTTGCGTGAGGCAGGTTTTGTATCATCAAGCAACAATTTTGGATTTTGATATCTACCATACCAAAACTAAAAACATTATCTTAAATAGGGTGAACATCAGCTCAAGAGAATCGAGTTTACAATTTACAGAAAAAGCAGGTCTATTTGTGGATCTAGGAGAGGAATATAGTAGTCTCCGCTTAAGATCCCACCACTTATAATTATATTTATGGTCCAATGGTTCTCCTAAGATCTCGCTGTTTTGGAAAACCAGAATTTTTTACTATAATAAAGTCACCCCTAAGGTCCTGTGCTGAAGGAGCTACATTTGGCTAAGATCCCTCTTTTCAGGTCATAATTTAGTAATTTTTTTCTTTGTTTAAGAAAAAAAAAAAGGAATAAAAAACGTGGGCGCGCTCAGCTCGATCAACCTTAAGTACCAGTGCGCTCATTGTACGGTCCGTCACCTCACGGATAATTCACTCTCATGAATGCAATCACATCTCTGTTGTAAATCTCGATAATTATAAGCAGCTACCAAGTTTACCCTAGACGGGATTGCACCAAAGTGTGAACTCATCGATTTTTTCCCCGAACACCTGAGTCACTCCTGAGCCGTCCCTCTGATGTTACATCACGCTCTAGGTGTGGAGGGCCTATACATGCAAGCGTCAAGACTGCATCGTATCGAACTGTGAACTCGTGGATGCTTACGTTTTCCCGACCATCGCTGTCATCTTTCAGTTTTGCGCTCTAACTTCCAAGACAGACTGGCGCCCATACTCGTGGCAATCGGCTCTGTTTAATGGAGTCATCTGGCAGTGAATCTGGCTTTCATTTTAAAAATAATAATTTTTTAATATGGTTGGTGTGGTCACATCTCAAAGATTTATGATGCACCATGACATGGGCGGGGAACTCCGTTAGAAATTGAAAACAATAAATTTTTGGTTGGGGGCATTGCTTGAAGCCAACTGGTTCCCACCTGACACAGTATTTTTAAAAACTCCCCCCCCCCCCCCCCCCCCCCCCCCCAGAAGTTTCGTCAGTTCATTTTAAAGTTGGGAAGATCATTGTACAGATTATGGGCCTGACCATGAGTTACTCTGGATTCTTTCCCCTGGCCATTTGGCTAAGATCCTGGTTTCACCTAAGATCCCGCATAATTTTCCTTGCTCACAAGCACGGGGATCTCAGACGGAGACTACTGTATTTGATTTGCAATGATCTTGATTTGGAAAGTGACTCAGATTCTAGATCTAAAATTTTTGAGGTGTCATTCTAAAATTACACCTTCAAATCAAATTTTCATTAAAATTAAAATTACCGTTAAGAACTTAGTTACTTACTTTTGTAGAATAGTCATTGCAGATGGCACAGTATATATATATGCCATAGCTGCTCATGATCCTTCCTCTCCGGGATCCATGAAAGGGTCTGCTTATTATCTATAGTACTGACATACAGTCAAACCTAACTTATGTTTATTCTGCCTACACGAGTGTATATATGAAGTTGGCATACAGCAAGGCTGGCGGTGTTATAATGGGATTGCACTGATTGCCACCTTGACTGGTGGTAGACCAGTAGAGAACTGATGAAAACTGGCCAGTCTTGCCCCATCTGTTGTCTTGGGCGATTGCCATGTGCAGGGGATGAACATTTTTAGCAATCATAACTAGATCTATATGTACAGATCCAACTGAACCTTATGTAAATTCAAATTGAAAATTTCTGTCAGATAAGGCTATAAGTGTCAACATCTCTGTAGACGTACTGTTTTTTTTTACCCGATACCTGTCAGTCCTTAGGCCGCCTTGCAGACAATAAGATATATTTACATGATAGACTTGAGCATGAGTTCTCACAATACAATTTAAACCTCATATGCTTACGGGCGCCTGCTGCCAGTCGTAATTGTTCATCGGGCTGATATAATCTAGCGAAAGGATGGTATTTGCAGCAGGCTGAAGTGGCACAGGTCCTTTTGAAGTTTACTTGGAGAAATTGGGCGTGATCACCTCAGTTCAGTCCAAATGTTATGTTGAAACAACAGTTGTGAACTTAATTTGCTTATATATTATAAATGTTTCAATTCTCAGTCCCAGACTAGAGACTGCAAGTAAATGAATGAAATCTGTTTACTGTTGCATTAACTGTGTTCTTGTAAAATATTACAGCAAGAAACGATCAAGATAATATGGTACAGGCATTGTGTGAAGGATGGGTTGTTAAGTTTGTGTGTGTGTGGGGGGGGGGGGGGGGGGGGGGGGTATAACATGCTTTGCTTCTTACCCTTTGAAATAATGACTGGAAGACATCACATTCTATAATATGTTATGTGTTCATGAATACAATCTATAAGGGAAATTATTTTTTTTTACTAGGACCGCAGGAAATCGTTAATTCCCTAAGTGTATTTTGAAAAATCTCTTATCTGTCTTTATTGCAGCACTACACCTATAACCTGTGAGGCTTATCATCAGTATTGATTGAAGAAGCTGACACAGCGATTGACCATGGACATGGGAGGTTTTACTGTTGTTGGGAGCAGACCTCCATCTGCCCTTTCTAGTTCCAGGTCGTCTTCTGCTCTTGGGAAACACTATGGATACCATACAATGGCCAGGAAGTCGGCTGTTGATGAATCATTGTTCGGGTGAGAATTGAATAACCTAGACACAGTTAGATTTTTTTAAAAGTACAGTTGTGTCAAGATGCAGTGTAATCGGATGCTGGCAGTTTTTGGCCATATACAGAGTCATTCGTGTAATCTTAACACCTGTTCATTTGCCTTCCTTTTGGGGGGAAAAAATATCCATCTATCATGAATAGAAGTAGTTATATTTGCCATTAGAGGAGGTGGAGGTCGCCTGGCAGGGTTGGGTTGATTTAAATCAGGTTGATTTAAATCAGTTGATTTTTAAAATTTAAATCAACTTGATTTTTAAAATAAAAATCAGTGATTTAAATCACTTTAAAAATTTTTAATTTTTATTCAGTTTTTACATATTTCAACATTCAGAATTCCTTTCCTAGGTTTCATAAAACAGATATAAGGTTTAGTACACTAATATAATCATGCTTAAAAGTCTGCTTTCCCCCCTTTCACTGTAAAATAATACAGTATTCAATTTACTTTTTTTCCCCATAATTCGTCCCTCTAAACACGTACTAGCGTAAGCCACATCTGACCCGAAATCGAGTTATAGCAATCACGCGATTCCCTTTATCCGATACTACATCCTCTCAAAAGATCGTAGGAATCAAGCAATAAATAGCTGAGATATAGTCGATTCCAGTTTGAACGTATCCCACTTGGCCACAAAAAGATACAGCACGTACTAACACACTGTTGGTTACGCTAGTACGTGACGTACACTTTGACCCAATGTTGTGTTTTTATTATACGGCACATACTAACGTAAGCCACACAGCCAGGGCTGAGCCTATGGCAAAAAAACATCACGCAGCGCTGCTAGAGAGCGGGAAGACAAGCTACACACGTGAGTAGTGTGCTTCGTGTGAGACAATGAAGGCTCAGACTCCACTTCTTGAAGTCCCTTTTTACTCGTCCTTCGTTTACAAATGGGATCCCGCTCTGAACAACCACTCTTTTTTTGACATGTAGCCTACTGTTCAAACTCTGATTGACATTCAGAACCCTGGTGAAGTCTTAAGCTTACAGACTGCAGAAAGTCATGGGTGTCCTTCCGCCACTGAGAACTTTAAGGGACAAATAGATGCACGTATGTGCTTCAAGGACATTGATTTGCTTTTTGAGGCAGACAGTGATGAAATGTCAGTGTGTGGCTACGACTCATTTGGCGATTCGGAATTCAATCCTGGAACATGCAAGGTCAAAGGGTGCAATGCTGAAGTATGGTTGGCTTGTCCTGATAGTGAAATCCTTCTTTGCTTGGATCATATCAATGAAGAGATTATCGTGTGTTCAACATAAAAAAAAGCACAAGAAGGTCAAAGGAAAAAATCAACAACGTGTAAAAGCTGTAGGTAGGCCCTCACAGTCTAAGATTCCCGCTGGTGTAAATATGAACACTGATGCTCCCGATCAGTTTCAGACAAAGGAAACAGTCATTGATGAGGGGGGAGGAAGAATGCAAAGATCAGTTCCCGAGCAGTACACAGTGGAGGGAAGTCGGAAAGAAGTCAGAAAGGAAAAGAAACTCAGATCAAACAAACAGAAGGAAGCCAAAACGAAGAGGAATTTGGGACAAGAGTACACAAGCATGTACCACATGTTCATCCAGGGATGGATACCCAGGACAAGGCCATCAAGCTTCACTACATAAAACGATGTATTTAAAAGTAAAAATCCACCAGCCCAAGAAAGACCAGTGCTCTCTTTGTGTCAATTATCACCAAGGAAATGAAGAAACAAAGATAGGTCTTAGGGGAAAGTTTGAGATCCATGTGTGAGAAAAAGAAAAGGTCAGGGAAATATAGGATCTATGCAAGAAAGAGGCTCAGGAAAGTGAAAACAAT
This sequence comes from Aplysia californica, assembly GCF_000002075.1. NCBI lineage: Eukaryota > Metazoa > Mollusca > Gastropoda > Aplysiida > Aplysiidae > Aplysia > Aplysia californica. Next base: position 84,948 of record NW_004797937.1, on the reverse strand, counting down.
CTCTGTGCAAGTTTTGATTTGCAGCTGGTGATTTACCTTCCTATGTCTCAGGACAGAGCCATCTTTTACAAAAGATGATTGTCGAACTACAACCTCACTTTCTATAACATTGCTAACAGAGATTGTCACAGCTTCACTTGGGATGAATCGCAAAAGCAAACGGAAATTTCAACTACAGTCCACCTTGCCCTGAAGTTTTATGACGACCGTGGCATCAAAAAAGCTTTTCTTTTTGCCAATGGATGCAGTGGTCAGAACAAAAATTCGATTATGCCTTCGATGATTTTGTATGCTGTGAACAATAGTGTGAATCTTGAAGAGATTTTATTGAGGTTCTCTGAAACAAACCATGGTCAGAACGAGGGTGATTCTGCACACAGTGCAATAGGACATGCCCTGAAGAGGGCTGGGGATTTTTTCCCTTTTTCTCAGGTAGCAACAGTGTTGTCTCTCGCTCGACCTCAAAAGCCTCACCTGGTCAATCAGATGCAGTCTAAAGACTTTCTGGATCTCAAAGGCTTATCAAAGGACTTGAGAATCCTGGACGCACGATCTGATACGGAAGACACATTTTCGTGGAACAATATCATGGAACTGTGAGTCACTAAAGAACATCCAGATAAAGTCTTCTACAAGACGAGCCACTTTGACTGTTCATTCAAAACCCTGTCCCTCAAGAGACTGAAAAATAATGTAAAGGACTGTGCACTTCAGAAACTGAACTCAGGGCCAACAAACATTTCGAGAAAAAAAATTCACTGATTTGGCTTCACTCTGTTCTGGTCACACATCAGTAATTAAACTGGAAGAGCACAAAAAGCTTTTTATCTTTCCTTGCCCTATGAGTAGTTGGCTGTGAAGGTCTCCTTTGGGGCGAAGCTATTCTACTTTGTTCGCTAAGGTGCAACTCCAGCTTAAGTATATGGCAGTCAAGTAATGACACAAAATGTATTTAATTTCACATTTTCTTCTCTATTTCTGAGTTACTGCTTATTAGTCTTTGAAATATGTCATTGAATTTACATCTCTACAGCAAGATCATGTTCCCAATAAGCCTAAGTGGAGCTCTAACTCTAGTAGAAATGTTCCCTGAATTCTTTATTATTTGTTTTAGCAAATTTGAAAATTTAATGAGCACATACTAGCTCAAGTTTTTTGTAGCTTGTTTTGTTTTTAGTAAAGTACTGCTTCCCATATTAAAAAGAATAGTGTTTCACAAATGTGAGTTGGTACATAATAATAACATTTTCTGTAAAGAATAGTCCATAATGAAACGTTTGTTTAAGCAGTAGATAGCTGCAGTAATTATTTAATTTTAAATTGATTTTTTTATCATGTACAGTTGGCGGCTGTATATTCCGAGTTGTTGTTAACATTGTCATTTGATACGGATAATACAGCCCGTGAATTTTAACCAAATCGATCTTTCTTTGTATTTTTTTTGTTATTTGGAAGTTACAATTTAGGCGTAAGCCACGCAATGAACACATTATGCTTTAGAATACAAAAGCACGTACTAACGTATCCAACAATCTAGTAACGTAAGCCACACATTGAGGCTTTCATTGATGTAGCACGTACTAGCGTATCCGACAAAAAGGTCATTTTTCCTTCAAAACCAACTATTCTCACAAAGATGCTTCTAGCCAATTGAAAAGTAGTTGGCCCACACACGTTATGTCAAAATATTAAGGGCAGGGCCGGCTATTTGACGCCACAATGGGATGGTGAAAATCGCCCAAATCTTTAAACGTCTCTCCTGCAAAACTAACAAAATTTGGCTTACGCTAGTACGTGTTTTGAGGGACGAATTGAAATCAGAGCTGGGTTGATTTAAATCAGTTGATTTTTATATTTTAATCAACTTGATTTTGTGATTTAAATCCCTTTTTAAAAAATGTATTCTGTTATTACATATTTAAACATTCAGAATTCATTTCCTTGGTTTTATTTAACAGATATAAGGTTTAGTAGACTAATATAATCATGCTTAAAAGTCTGCTCCCCCCCCTGTCACTGTAAAATAATACAGTATTCAATTTTCTTTCTTTTCATAATTGAAAACCAGGGTTGGGTTGATTTAAATCAGGTCGATTTAAATCAGTTGATTTAAAAAAATTTAAATCAACTTGATTTTAAAAATAAAACTCAGTGATTTAAATCACTTTTAAAAAATGTATTGTTTTTACGTCTTTAAACATTCAGAATTCCTTTCTTTGGTTTTATAAAACAGATATAAGGTTTAGTAGACTAATATAATCATGCTTAAAAGTCTGCTTTCCCCCCTGTCACTGTAAGTAGTAAATTAATACAGTATTCAATTTACTTTTTTTTCATAATTGAAATTAGCATTTTCTTTTTCTTTTTAGACAAACACAAGCGCGCACACACACACACGCACACTGTGATAAAATACAAGTTTATCTATGCATAATTACCCCCCTCTCCTCCTTTCCTTTTAGACTGACATTTTCTTCATTTTTTGTCTGTAGCCCTAATTCACTGATAATAGCAGATTAAGGCTTCCTTTTGCAGTTGCTTAAATTAATCATTAGTTAGAATAAAGACAATGCATTCTGCACTAAAAGAACATACTTTTAGCCACCAAAAATCCCAAACTGTGTCGACATTTAAAAAAAAATCAAAAAAATTAAAAAAATCCGATTAAAATTTAAAAAATCTGATTTAAATTTTAAAAATCGATTTTTTTAAATTTTTATTTAAAAAATCAAAAAAATCACCAACTCTGTCGCCTGGTTTCAGAGGTAAAAAAAGTGAAAAAATGGCCGCCAAAGCTTGGGGACTTCCATAGCTTGAGAGTCCTTGGAAATTGAAAATTTACATTTTTTGTTCCTTTAATCAATGTTTTTCAGGAAAATCCACATAGAAAAGGAAAATTCAAAAGAGAATTGCCCAATGGCCAGAAAAATGCTGGTTTCTTTGATTCAATTATTTTGACGAGCACCTGATTTCACCGCAGTGCCTCATATTTTTCTTTTAGACACTACAATGATATTTTGCTTTGGTTCATGTTCAAAGCCATGAAAAAGTCACCAGAATAAATTCCCTTTATAATAAATACCGTACTTTGTAGCGTTGGGGACACATGTGCCTGTCGTCATTATGGCTCAAGAATGCATGCACGTCACTTTTCTTTTGCCGAATCTTCTGATTCAACAAATTTAAAGGAGGGCCCTCAAGATTTCATTGGATGCAATTTTCACTGTACCTTTGTTGTTTCTAGTAATCGCCAGTCCATATCGAACCCTGCCCCGCTTCCTACCCCCGCCATGACCCCAGACTTAACTCGTAATATAGATCTTTAATCAAACACCATTACACCACGCTGTTGGGCTCAGTTAACATAAGTTCAGAGAACTCAAAATCATGGATAACTCATATAATTTTCCATTTCCCGACTTAACCCCCATATTTTTTTAAAACTGGCAACACTGTCTTTTCAGACACTCATACGAATACAGCTTGTCAACAACCCCTCCCCCAAAAAACAACAACAATAACAAACAAACAAATAAACCAAAAAAACTTAAAATTTTTCCTCACAACTGTCTAGCGAGCACAAAGCAATACAACACATCCATAGTCATGGAGAGTGTCAGGTTACATGAGACCGCAAGGCCCACTCCCGCATGGCGTGATATACAAACATTGCTGGCACTGAATTGCATCATTGCGCTTAACCCGTAGTGTAGTGTAGGCAAAGCACTAGGCCTTCCTTCACTTTAGTCATGTGAGGGTGCTGTCTAGGTGCTGGGTGCTAAGGTGTGATCGAAGACAAATATATTGTAGTGCTTCTTGGGACTGTATGTGAATAATGTTGGTGTTTGAGCGCTTAATCAGCTGCTTGCGCTGTATGCTCCCCGGGAAGCTGAGAATGTTTCAGAGTGTTCTATGGTCTGCTGGGGTAATAATGTAGTGTAAAGCGCATCGGAGCTTGCTGTCGAGCTATTTATTATTTATTATTATTATTTATAATGTTTGTGTGTGTGTGGTTTGAACGTGAAGGTGGGCCATTTGGATCGGGAAGTGGTTATGCGAAAGGGGAGGATGGCGGGCTTTGACCAGTGTTTGATAGATTGTCATGATCAGAATCTGAAGTAAGACTAAGTTTTTAAAGAAAAGAAGTGTAATTAGTTATAAGGCTCTTCAACATTCATCTTTTTCAATTTCATTGCTTCGACGCTAAACAAGGCACTGCGGGTGTTGAGAATGTTGCGTACAGATTGAGGAATTTCTATCAAAATATCTGAAAGAAATAACGTACGCTTTTTTTCTTTTTACCTTTTAAAAAAGTATGACTTTACTTTCAAAATGAATCTCAAATTTTGATAGATATTAAATTTAGAATTTGTAACGGTCTTCCTCTGATTGTATTCTGTTTGATACCACTCCGCTTTTCTTCCAGATCATATCATCATACAAAGCTGAGTGAGGAGATCAATTTCAAAGCTCCCTGGGAAGAGCCCAAGCCACCACCACCAAAAAACACATTTGGAGTCACAAAGACGGTGAAAGTCCCACAGAAAAAGAAAATGGGTCCACCTCTTCTGTGGTGTCCAACGCCCGGAACACAAACCTACACCAGGGAGAGTAAGAAAGGAAACTCGTCTCTCGACTGTTCCGGCTACATGTGGAGCACTAGAGACCAGTACCGCCATCTGAAGCACACACCGACCTACGTCGATGAATCTTTATTTGGGAACGGTTTGGAAGAGCCGTCGTTTGAAGCGCCGTGGAATGAAAGGAAGAAGGGGGAGAAGAAAAAACAGCGGCCGTACTTGTGGGATCCATCAGGAGAAGCAGAGATCAACGGCCACAATGGGATTGAGATTTCACTTTCTGGTAAAAATGTCAGAAGTAGAAGCACTAAGCGGCCTGCCACATCTCTTGGAATATCGCGTAACAAAGACCGTGGTGGACCATTACCTGTCTGGAAGCCGTAAAGGTTTTCACTGATCTACTGGGTTATACATTTTTAAAATTATAATATTGACTCAATAACGGTCATTTAGTGCTGGGGAAACAAGTGAGGTAGACATATGTATTGACCAAATGAGGGATACTCAAAGAAGTTAATCCTATCAGTGCACTCTCCTCCAATCTCCAGCCAGATTTTCTGGAATTTAACGTAGGTTGTTATGAGATGTTGTCATTCTGAAGATATGTTGACTCATTTTTTGCTACAACTTAAGTACTCTGTAGGCCCACTATTCTGAGTGAAATTCAGATGTTGCATTGGTTACATACATTTGCAACTACAACCACAATATATAATGCCAGATTGACCCAAAATTTGTCCATGAAAGTATTCATTATCATGGAATATGGACAAATTGAAGCTTTCAAAAGGTCAGTTGAATTCATCAACACTCCCTACCAGTTATTTTCTATGTCAGAAGTTGAAGCTTTCTTGTATAAATTAATGAATACTTTTATGCTGTTGCTATTACTGGTAATGCTGTTGCTGTCAGTGGTAATTTTTAATTGCTATAGTATTAGTTTAGTATAGTAGATGTGGTGGCGGTAGTCTAGTGGTTAGTGTTGGGCTGCAGTACTTGCAGTGGAAAAGTGTGGGTTGAAATGCATTACATGTATAATCAAGACTTATAGTTGTGTCCATAGGAAAGACTTCATATACATTTTTCTCATGTCACCCAAGTGAAAATGGGTACCCTGCTAAGGCAGTGAAAGACTTTGCCTATTTGTTAAGTTAGTTTTTTGGATCTGTTTGAGTGCTTGTGTAATTGTAATGGCAGTGTATGTTGAATGCCTCCCAGGAAGCTGAAAATGTTTCAAAACAAGTCCTGTTAGGGTAAAAGCTACCTTTCTAAGGTATACAACTATTATAACCTACCTTTGATTTTGAGCAGTGATGTGCACTATGTAAATGTAGTCTATTAATGTTATTTATAGATGTTGCTTATATAATGTAGTTTCTCTTTGAAACTGTGAATTTCTGATCTCGACTACATGAGCCAGTTTTCCTCCTTTTTTATTGCCATGCAGTGTCGGTCCAACTTTACTTCAGCAAACGGGCCAAGTTGCCCAGATGGAAGGCTTCTAATTCAGTGAATCTTGGATTCAATGAACTCAGGTTTAATAAAAGAACAAGCATTCCCCATTTATTTGTTCACAAAAACCAAGGAAATACCTCTTATATTATATTACAAACATGTGAATGAGCAAACTTGGATTTAACAAAGTTGCTTACGGTGCTATCAACCCCTTTAATTGATGAGGCTTCACAAACCTTTCTTCTGTATTGAAACTTAAACCCTATCTTCTTTGCCTATTCTCTGCATCGTGCAAGTAAGATTCTGTATGTGTCAATTTCTTCTCTATTGCTCCAACTGATTTCATTCAATTTACTACAAGGTCATTGTTGATAAAACAGTGAGAATCAATTTTATGAACTCTTTTTAATGTAAACATTAAAACATCTTCAAGATCGCATAGGAGCTTTTTGGGGGGCGAGAGTAAGTAACGGAGCATCAATGGACATGTCTGGAATGCAGGGATGTTGCTTCCTTAAACTATGAACAATAATGTGTTATCGTAAAATGTAATCACCCAAAAAAAGTAAGTCGTAACTCTGAGATAGAGAATTTAAGCACTGGGCCTTTTTAGTCGTACATATATTAACATACCTTTAATTTAAAGATTTACACATTTAGATTGTGTTTCTAAATCAACAATATTATTTTCAAAATCTATTTTTATCTGTACATTCCAAGTCAGGCTAGAACAATAAGTTGTCTTGATTATAAAAAATGTCTAACTGGAGTTTGGCTGTGAGATACATACATATCATGTATCATGTAAGAAACGTTTATTGGTTGCTTGCATGTATTATGTTTGTTATTTTAAAAAAATCATTTGAGATGCATTACTGATCATAACATGCTCTCCCACTTGCTCAATTCTGTTGTGTGTGAGAAATGTTTCTTTGATGAATCTGAGGAGTCTATGGCTGTGTCAGGATTCTCTACAACTACGAGTGACTAAATATTGTACTATTATCCGTCAAAGTCGGTGCACCTTAAATGTTCTTTATTAATTTTAAAATTTACTTTGAACTTAAGAGCTTTCTTAATTTGTCGTATGCAGAGCTATTTACTATTATGACTATTATGATTGCTTCAACTTGAAGAATTATACTGGGTTTTTTTCTCTTCTAAATTTGAACGTTTGTTGCATCTCCGATTCTGATTTGTTTGTTTTTTTCTTTGGCACTGCCTGGCCTAGTTTGTTTCTTTACCCATGTTTTCAGTTGTTTCCTACCCCATGTTTTCAGTTGTTTCCTAACCCATGTTTTCAGTTGTTTCCTAACCCATGTTTTCAGTTGTTTCCTACCCCATGTTTTCAGTTGTTTCCTAACCCATGTTTTCAGTTGTTTCCTAACCCATGTTTTCAGTTGTTTCCTAACCCATGTTTTCAGTTGTTTCCTAACCCATGTTTTCAGTTGTTTCCTACCCCAATTACAACGCTTAAAATACTTGCCTCTATGTGGGAGTGGGAGGCCCCGTTGGGCAATCTGCGAGCAAAGTATGAAATCCCTTGCCAGGCTTAGTTTTTTAAAGACTTCTATAACGGACACCGCACTGGCTTACTGTTGAGAAAAGAATTATGTACAAATTGGCCACTATATGTCACAAATGCTAAAATTGATAATGTGCCATCAAGTTTATCAAATCAGTTGAAACTGTACACCCCAAACTCACAGTTTATGCTCATCAGCTGACAAATTTTTTTTTTTTTATACCATCTATTAAACTTAATGGGTGATAAAGCATTTGTATAGAGGGTCTCAAGACCTGGAATGGTTTGCCCAGTAGTTTTAGTTTAAGAGATGTGATTTTTTAAAAATTCATTGAATTGAAGTGTTAGCTTTTTAAGTTATTTCTATTATATTAAAATTAATGAAAAAAAATCCCAACAAAATACTGTTTGTGGTTAGTACTGTATATAACTGAGAGCATTTCTTGGGAGCAACTTACTGGGGCATTACTAAGTGCTGTGTCTTTGTTTGGAATTGGAGTGGAAAAAGATTTACGATAAGTCAATGTATGAATCTTTGTTTACTTGAACTTGAATGTAACCAAAGTCTAAGCCTGCGTTGTATGTTATGAAAGTTTGCTTTGGAACTGATTAATATAAAGCTGAAGGAAGTGTTTTAGTTTGTATACACATATGAAACTGAAACCAGGGTGCTTCTGTGACTTGTAATAATAAAATGCTATGTTTTAAGGATATTCTTTTGCTTCTTTGCCAAAATTCAGTCTCAGTGGTTAAGAATATGTCACATGCATTCAGATGTATGGTACATGTATGCTATATAGCGTCAACAAGCTGTTAAAATGGTTCAAGCCCAGAAAACAAAATTTTTAAAAATTTATATTTATAGGAGAGAGAAAAAAACCTGTCGGATTCTTTTAACCATTGTGCTGACACATTATGTGCTTTTCCCTTATGTTTAGACAAATGGAATTTCTACCAAATATTTCTTGAGCACATGCAACTGATAACACAAATTAACGACACTGAAAATTTGTTTAATCTCAAAATTTTGGGCTTAGTACATTTTTTTTACAGCTAGCCAATGATAGTAGGGGGGGTTGTAAGGGGAAGGGGG
>NW_004797937.1:33983-75629 GCF_000002075.1 Aplysia californica | reverse complement strand
GTAGCCTTCAAGCCCTGTGACATTTGTTGCTCAGGTTGCTTTATTTTTCAATACTTTCTGTAGATTTCATTTATTACTGAAAAGTGTCCCTGGAATTAAAGTGGAGTCCCACCCACCCCCATGCTGCCAAACAAAAATACATAAATTGTTGTGTATCATGTGTACTGACCTTACCTGATTGCATTCCATCTCAGTCTCATAGTCAGAGGTACTAATACTAATCTCACGTTCCATAATTTGAATGACGCATATTGAACGTTCATTTCACATTCTTGCACTTTTTATTAAAGTGTAGGTGCGTTTATGCCCCCCCCCCCTTCCCCCACACAATTTAGATCATTTAGAAGAAGGTGGGCTTGTCAGGTCCAACCCAGGCGGAGACTGAGAGAGATACAAAGTCCAAGCAGAAAGACCCAGATCCTACTCGATAAAAATTCTCCCAACATGGGAATCAAACCCAAGTCTTTGGTCTGCGACGGCGAAGCACCCAACTGCTACACACCACGACAAATGCCAGTCATCTCTGCACATCTTTCATGGGTTTTTCTTGTGTCAAATTGAACTCTGCTTCTTGTTACATGATAAGAGTTTTTGGTTTTTCCTGTCCAGTTACATGTTTCAAACATCTACTACAATTTTCATGACTGGTCTAAAGTCATTGTGATAAATCAGAAGAGATGGGACATATTGGATATTATTAAAAGTGTTGTTCACTACTGGTACTGATAATTATGATGTGCACCAAAATGATTTTAAAAGTCCCTTTTACTTCCGACATGGAATTTGAAAAGCGTTTTCGAATTATCTTAAATAAATATAAATAATAAATGTAACGAGACTGTGCCTCATGAGATACACAGAAAAGTTATTTTTCATTCAAGAGCTGTAGAAGAGAAAATGCCTGTCTTCAAGTCAGTTTCAGACTGATTTATGATCGTTCTTATTTAACCATATATTACTTCACCCCCCGGGGCGGTGCCACTGACTGAAGTGTCTTTAGGCCATTCCCAAAGGAGGGACATTAACATGTTCTTATGCACAGTAGAATTGTAAATGGGCTGATTCATCAATGTCATGCTCATAATTGTGCCTGAACTGCAACAAGGAACTGTTTCTTTTTCTTTCCTAATCCTTACTGCCGTCATTTTTCCTCTACTTCTTTTGTACATTTGTCACACTCTTGTGACCCGCTATTTCCAGGGTGCCTAGATAATTGAAGCAGACTTTGTGCTGTTGAAGCTAGAGAGGGAGGTAGAGTAAGCCTGATTCCCTCTACTGTATGGACTTCTCTGATGACATCCACCTTTTGGCGTTCATATGACCTTATGCAGTTGCAAGCGTCGTAAAAACTCTACTAAAACAAGCGTATGATTCATATACTGTGATCCATTTGGGTCTGTTCATTTTTGTTTTAGTAAGCTTTACAGCACTTGCCTTGCAACATAATTAGGTCTTATAGGTGCCGAAGATTAAATGTGTTCCAAGAGAGTAACGAAACACAAAAAAGAAGGAAGGATACGGATGATAGATGTTTGATAGGAAAGAAGGAGCAAACTACACCAGACAGAGCACCCGCCAACCAGCCATGGGTTGGTTCAGTTTCTCAAATATTACACCATAACAAAGTGATGTCTTGTGAAAACAAGTACATAAATATATAGATTAAACGATATTATCCAAGCATATGGTCGCTTTTAAACACAAGTAGGCTATCCTGAAAAATGGTGTTTTGAGAAAATCGAAGGAAAAGTTTATGCCCCTTGTTTAGTTTCTTTAAAAGACAAGGAGAGTTTTCTCTATAACCAAACAAATACACCCACTAATGAAACCAACATTTATCCTATAGACAGGCTAATGCCCACTTTGGTGTTGGTCGAGATTTCTGGATATCCCCGAAATCTAGGTTAGCCTGCTTGTCCTTAAATGCGACCCTATATTGTAGCAATGATATATTGCTGCCAGGTCAATGGTTTTTTTAAAGTGCCAGTGCATCATGGTTTTGAAGTAAAACTGCATGAATACTTGTTTACTGGCATATGTGTATAAGCAGACAAAAAGTTCTGTCGTAGATTGCTCAATCCAATATTAATTAATTAATATTATTATTATTTTATTTTTTTCTAAGATGTATTGTTAATAAAAATGGATTACTGAAATATTATTTACAGTATTTTGTGTGTGGCTTCGTAACATGTCAACCATGTTTACGTAGCCTTCTTAGATTTTTTCAGGTGTATAAAATTTTAAATAAAGTCCCATGTATCTTGCAAGATTATTATGTTGGTTATTTGTTTGAATTATGCCATGTTGATACTATACAATAAGACACAGAGTAACCCTGTCGGGCATTGCAGAGATAAAGCATCTGTGATAAAACGAGCTTTACAGAAAGGTTAGTGTTGTTAAGATTTTACACCAATGCAATTCGAAAAAATGTAATAGCTCCATTAAATTAATAATTCTGCATTAATTTATTGTTAAATCCAATACGAATTTTTAAAAAGCAATATAAGTACAGTGGAATCCTGTTGTAACGAGAGGGAGGGGACCGGAGCAAAATGTCCGTTATAGCAGGATTCTCGCTATGGGATCCAGTAATAAATTCAAGGGAAACTAAAGTAGGCCTTATCTATGAGTTTGGTGTTCTGTTTATTTCCTTTTGCTATCTCCCCTGATGATGATTTTGTTTCAACATGACCTCTAGATCTTACTTGATCAAAAGTCGAATCAGGTTTCTTTAGTTAGATCTAGCGATGTGGACTGGCAGCTCGGCGTTGGTGATCAGAAAGAAAGGGCTCTGGGCTAACTCGCCCGCTGTGTTTTCCCCCACCCCACCCTGTGGTGCATTCTGTCTGCTTGTGCACGTCACACATTCGCTCCATCCATCACATTGCTGTGACCTTCCCATCTCCGCATCGGAGAAGTGAGAGGCATGGTAGGCCTTGATAACTAAACTAGGCTTACGCTGGCCTATCAACCTCCCTACTCAGTCGCTCCGGCCTTCATTGTTGACACACATTCTTTGTTTTGCTAGATCACCAACATGTTTCTCAACTGGCGAGGTTTTGCATTATGTATAATTGGCCTATGCACTGTGCACAGCAGCAGCAGTATTGCGCTATAAGCGACTAGCATGTTTGTCTGATAGCACTATAGCAGTATTTTATTTACAAAGGTAAAGAGGAGAAAAAAACGGGGTTTTAGAATAGTGTCTTTATAACAGACTTCTCGTTTTTTCCGGTCGTTGTAAGTGGACTCTCCTGTAGAATATTCAGAAACATTTAGTTTTAGTAGTTTTACAGCACTTGAAACACAATAAGGTCATATATAAGTGCCGAAGATTGGAGGTTTTACAAGAGAGTAACAAACACAATTAAAAGAAAGTTTAGTTTTAGTAAGAGTTTTACAGCACTTGCAACACAATAAGGTCATATAAGTGCTGAAATTAGAGGTGTTACAAGAGAGTAACAAGGGGGGCTCTCGTGGCCTAGAGGTTAAGGTGTTGGCCTCTCATTCAAAGGTCCCGGGTAGCGACCGAAAAATTTTCTTCTCTAAAATTGTCTCCTTTCCCCTTCTTTCCTGCTCTCTAGCAATATTCTGTTGTCTGCTTTCATTTCCACTTTCTGACCCCACCCCCTCACCTCCTTTGCCCCCTCCTCTGGGCTCCTGACTCTTTCTGCAGCCTTTCTACTGCTACTCCTTGGCTCCTCCTTACTGCTGTCTTTCTGCCACACCCCTGATCTTCTGGTAGGAAAGATCTACACCTAGCCTTCCCGGACAAGGGCGAAAAATCTTGGAGGGCCCGTGTGCAAGTTGCGCTCGTTAAAGATCCCTTGGTGGTCTAAAATTGATAAGAGTAGGCTTCAGCCGCCACCCGGGCAAAATTCAAAATTTCCTACCAACTGAAAATATCAGGTGTGTCCCGCGCGCTCATATGACCTTATGCAGTTGCGAGCCCTGTAAAACACTTTACAAAAACAAAAAAAGAGAGTAACAAACACAAAAAAGAAGGAGGGGAGATAAAGACGAAAGATGTTTGATAGGAAAAAAGGAGTAAACCACACCAGAGCACCTGAGGATCCACCACTCACCCACATTGTATAAGCCACCATACCCAATTCATGCATCAAAATCACCGGCATCACAAAAAGGAAAGAACCACAATATTTCTGTTTCATATTCACTTGTATTCCAACCATTAAGAAATTTGAATTTCATAGTTAAAATAATTCTTTACAAGCAACAAAGAACATGTCAGGTATGTACACAGTACACTTGCAGGGGCTCTACTTCTAGATACCATCTTTCATTCAAACATACGCGCACACACACACACAAACCAACAGTACTGGAAAAATGATCCTACAGTTCCAAATTGATAAAAGTGCCCTTCCCGGCTACTTTAACTAAAAGGGATAAATTTGGGAAGGTAATTCTGCCAATATGCCATTTCATTCAAGAATGAATTATTCAAAGTATAGATGTCATTATGTTGCCTCCTCCATCACATCCCTAACTTTTATTTGTTACTCATAGGGCCAACTTTTTAAAAACTATTATCCACCCTCATCTCTGCCAGAGTGGGGTCTAAAATGTTAGAGAAAAACACAAAATCTTGTTATTATGACAATAAAAATAAATAGCATTTGCACAGCAAATATCCCCCACGCAACAGCAAGTTCTATGTACTTTATTATTACAATCTCTATCACCATCAAATAGCCAATTTAAAAAAATATCCAATCAGTCTCCTGTGTCTACATCATATCTTCATCCTCTGGCTCAGGGTCCCCTCTGTTTCGCTTGCTGGAGGTAATTTCTCTCTGGATCTCGGGCGAGATCTCGTGGTGGTCGTGAAAGGCGATGAGTCGGAGGATCCCAAGCTTGTGCTCCTTGGTGAGGTCCTGCTTGTAGCGCTGGACGAGGGTGAGCAGGCACTGGTGCCACAGCACGGGCATCTGGTCCTCCACCTCTCGGAACCTAAACAATGGGGGACATTCAATGAAAAGGGATGATAATGGCATTAGTACAGCTGTCCCCATGGTTTTATGGTTTTATCACACTGCATAATTTAGCAAAATCTGATCATTTTTTGCATAATTTCTGATTATTTTCCTTTCTCATTCTTTGTTAAAATTAACAGAATCGCATAATTTCACATTTTAGGACTCGGTTTGGATAATTTAAGAATTTTTCTTGCATAAAACGATGGGGACAGGTACAGGGCTGGCATAGTTTTTTTTGGTATAGTCGACTACGGATGAGTGGAATTCCTTCGAAGGAGTGAAAAAAAAAAAAAAAGATAAAATCATCCTAAGTGCACCTTAACCGTTGGAACCTGAAATTGTAAAGAAGAAGAGGTGCCAGGACCCAAGAAAAATATCAACTTAACAGAAGATGAACTCTAGCAGAGTCAACTTTACAAGCCAACTGTAGCCCTCCATTTGGAACTTACTTGACTGACCTAAAATGCACATGGGCGTCTTCGCTCTACATAGACAAGTAGGTCACCATGATGTCATAGAAGAAAGACACTTTTAACATTCCGTAATTTAAGAATTGGGGGTCGATGGGCCTACAATGCTACCTAATTTTGTACCTCTGAATCACATGTTTAGAATACTAAGAAATGCAGTCCATCGTGAGTCTGCGTGACAACATTCAGTTTCAACACAAGCAGATAGTAACTAGCTGCCCACGTGCCTTCAGCATGACAACCCAGAACCTATTGCTTAGATCATGGTATATATTGCTTTTGACTGCCACTACAGTCGCAACTAATTGACGTCAGTCTTACTGTCACTATATCTTTAAACTTTATCTACTAAATAAAAATTTTTAAAATTTTAATTTCGTGAGGCACTGTGGTTCAATCAGGTGCTCGTCACAATAACGAAATCGGAAAAACAGGCATTTTTCCGCCAGTTAGACAAGTTTTACAGAATTTTTGTTTTTTGGCTCTAATCCTTTTATGCCTATACAAAAACATAGTTCCATGTGAATTTTGCTGAAAAACATTGGTTAAAGGCACAAAATATGTCATTTTTCAGTTTTCAAGGACTCTTTAGCTATTGGAATTACCAAACTTTGGCCGCCATTTTCTCACTTATTTCACCACTGAAACCAGGCGACCTCACCTCTTCCAATCGCAAATATCTTGACTTCTATTCCAGATAGATGCATATTTTTTTCATTGAAAGCAAAACAAATGAATAAGCTTTCAGATGATACCATTAACTTTACAATGGCATACATAAACACACAAGTACATAAATAATACACTGCATCACAAACACGAACAATCCACACGTCATTGCTGGTCGCCACTGCGTAGCGCCCTGTTTTTTAACTATGGCTATTGCGTGTTGCTAAAAGACCCACCCAAACACCGTGTCACCAACGCATGTTTGACATTGTGAGCTCACAAACCAGCTTTGAACCTATAGGCTTACAGAAGAGCAGTTGCTCACATTTCTTTAAAAAGTGGAATTGGAAAGCAATGGCTCAATTCTAGAGTATTTTTTACGATACTTTGCTATTGAAACCTTCAACTTTTATTTTTTTAAATTCTAAAGCTTAAAATTATGAGAATCCGGCTCCATCTTGTTCTTGGGAATATTGAATGTTATCTTCATTTAAATTTTGAGGGATGAAGAGGGTCTGGTTTCTTCTACAAAGTGACGAATAGGTTGGTGCTACCAGAATCATACATCTACTCCACCATGGAACCCTTTAAACATTACCCTAAGGTATAAAAAAAGCCCCCCCCCCCCCAATTAATTTTCAGTCATTTTGCGCACCCCCTGCTCCTTATTCCATACCCTCCGTTTTTAAAATTTTCAATCTTGCCATGACTGACGATCATGTGAGTGAAACATTATATTCTACATTTTTAAAATGAAACTGGTCTGTTCCTAAACCGGAAAAGTTGTCATAGTAACTTACTAAGATCAGTAAAATTTCTTTTATGAACTGAAGGAGAAATAAAACAGATTCCTACTAGTGTGGGAGTATGAGGTTGAATGTGCTACCCCCCCCCCGTTTATTAATTTCGGACCACTTGTCCACCCCTCCTCCTCCCATTTATTAATTTCGGACCACTTGTCCACCCCTCCTCCTCCCATTTATTAATTTTGGACCACTTGTCCACACCCTCCCCCCTTTTTTAAAAATTCCTACCCCCCCCCCCTATTTGATACCTTAGAGTAGCATATATATGAACAGACAGACTGGTCAACTGACCCCATAAAATGTTCCACCACAGCGTCAATGGCGGAGAGAGGCAGGGAGTACTTCTTGTTCAGGATGGTTTTCATGAAGATGCTGTTGGCGCCGTTGTACTCCATCTTGGAGATGAGGATGAGAGCGGCCGCAGAGTAGCCGACGGGGATGGAGGTCTGGGAGACCACTCCGGCAACAATCAAAGCCTCTCTCAAGGTGCAGTCTCCTGACTAAGATAAAAAACAAACAAAACATAACAACAATTCTCCTTTTGTTTTAGTAGAGGTTTTGTGGCACTCGCAACTGCATAAGGTCATATAATAAGTGCCGAAGATTAGAGGTGTTACAAGAGAGTAACAAACTCAAAAAAGAAGGAGGGGAGAGATAAAGATGATACATGTTTGATAGGAAAGAAGAAGCAAACTACACCAAAGCACCCACCAATCACCCACAAACAAACAAACACATAACAATTTTCCTGACTAAGAAAACAAAGAAAAACAAAAACAATTCTCAAGACTAAGAAAACAAATAATAATAAAAGATAGCATTTGTATATCGCAAATCCCCCGCTCAACAGCAAGCTCTATGCGCTTCACAATCTATACTAGACCTGAGAGCTTTCTGAAACAATCTCAATTTCCTGGGAAGCATAGAGTGCAAGCAGCCATTTATAGGTGCTAAAACACTAACATACTGACAAACAAACAAACAAAAACATAACAACTATCTTGCACACTTAATAATATTACATTTTTAACAAATCATATTTATCTTGATAATTTGACAACCAAATTTCGAACCCCCCCAAAAAGGACATTTAACTTCCCATAATTTTTTTAATACCTTATCAATAAAAGATTCAATGGCACAGAAAAGACTTCACATACAAATAAACACCAATTTTAGACAAGTCGGTGTTTACAAACTGATCAAGGCCATAATCAAGAGTAAGTAAAGCCCTTAGACAAGCATGACAGACTTTTTTTCTTTTTTTTTTTGTAAAGTGTTTTACGGCGCTCGCAACTGCATAGGTCATATGAGCGCGCGGGACACACCTAATATTTTCAGTTGGTAGGAACTTTTGAATTTTGCCCAGGTGGCGGCCGAAGCCTACTCTTATCGATTTTAGACCACCAAGGGATCTTTAACGTGCGCAACTTGCATACGGGCCCTCCGAGATTTTTCGCCCTTGTCCGAGAAGGCTAGGTGTAGATCTTTCCTACCAGAAGATCAGGGGTGTGGCAGAAAGACAGCAGTAAGGAGGAGCTAAGGAGTAGCAGTAGAAAGGCTGCAGAAAGAGTCAGGAGCCCAGAGGAGGGGGTAAAGGAGGTGAGGGGGCGGGGGCAGAAAGTGGAAATGAAAGCAGACAACAGAACATTGCTAGAGAGCAGGAAAGGAGGTGAAAGGAGACAATTTTAGAGAAGAAAATTTTTCGGTCGCTACCCGGATTCGAACCCGGGACCTTTGAATGAGAGGCCAACACCTTAACCTCTAGGCCACGAGAGCCCCTTGACAGACTTTAACAACAGGACCATTAACAAAAAGGTGAGAGTAAAGGCAGAACTAAAAAAGAGTTTGGAGGCACTGACAAAATACAAAGCAAACCCACGTGCTTTCTTACATTCACTACCTCAGAATTACAAAGTTGTAACTAACATTTATCGCTGTTTTGAGTTACTAAGACCATGAGATCAGAAACCCTATGTTCTATCTGCTTTATCAAACTTAAAAGAATATTCGGATTCGTTATCATGACATTCAAAGAAATATATTTGAAAAAGCTTGGCACTCAAAAATTTTAAACGTCAAATTTCTCAAAAGTAGAAACTGAAAAGACAGAACTTTGTTATTCTAAGGTAGGGATAAATTACATTTCTTTACTTTATAAAGTCATTTTGAATGTGATTTCTTACACATAGATTGTCACCCCACACGTCTTCTCAATTACAGACTGTTCTACCAGACGTCTTGTCTTAGCCATGACAAAAACCTTTTCTTACACAGACTGACTGCCATTGTATATTCCTCATGTATACTTTTCTTTTTAAATGTGGCAAAACTGGAGAACATCATATCCTTCCATACATTACAAAGATGCAAACAGACCTACCTCACACAGAGGAAGCACAATGCCTTCATAAAAATCTCCAGGTTTGTAGATGGCTTTATGTAAAGCCTGAAAAAAAAAAAAAAAAAAAAAAAATTTTAAACAGAAATTTATACAAATATACACAGGTTCAAAGTATTTTGCTTCCACAACCTTACTTACGTAAGTTCAAAAACATATTTTTCCCCATACAGGTAGAAGATTGATTAAGCACAATGTCAGATATATCATTAATATACACACTTATACACGTCTTATCTTGATACACAAATAGAATATAACCTCTTCAAGCTGTTCAAATGTACCACCCACAGAAAGCAAAATTTATTTTAACAAGTGTACAAACATTGTGCTCTATTCTTCCTTTTTCAACGTTAAGAATTTGAATTTTGTCTAAATGTTTCTCGTGTACTGGTACAAGCAACCAGCACCACAGATTGAGAAATAGCAATTGTTAAAAAAAGAAAGAAAGGAAAAAAAAAAAGGGGGGGGGGGGGGGGTGTGTGTACTTTTAAACATATGGCCAAAGATAGGTAACCGTTCTTGTTTCCACAGAAAGACCAATTTAGAAGAAAACAAAGGCGGTGGAGTGAAAAGACAACAATTGAAGGGTGAATAAAGATTCCAACTTTGATCAGCCTAGCTGTTGAATTACTTCTCCGCATTCTGTTATAAACTAAAAATTCTGGGTAAAGACATCCAGACCCATCTCACTCAAATTTTCAAAATTCCTTTGTACAATTTTTTGGCTGTTAGAAAAAAAAAAGCTTGGAATTTGTGAATTGCCATTTGTTTCTCGACAAAGTAACGTCAAGGTACAGAGCTTTTATTTTTATCTAACGCAAAGTGAAAAGTTGTTTTATTCTTTTACTGCATAATAATATATTCTTTCAGTATAAGAAATTTCTAACTAATCACAGTAATGCACAAAGATAAACAAGCAACTAAACATGTGTGTAACCGACACCATCATCACCTCTGTCCAATTAAAATTTGAGCCAAGTTCTTCCTGCCAAGAGGAAAGACATGCATATAAAGCTTTTCGAATAGTTACATTTGCTACTGAGGAATGCAGTTGAAATTGTCCAAGATGGCCGCCCATTGTCGAGGAGAAAAGCGGCTGTCTTGGACTGTGTCATTATAATAAATTTTATAAACTGAAAGGGGAAGTGGGCAGTGGTTGTTAGTACAGGCGATTGCCTTGGACAGTCTCATTATAATAAATTTTATAAACTGAAAAGGGGAAGTGGGCAGTGGTAGTTAGTACAGGTGATTGTCTTGGATTAGACAGGTGGCCATTAAAGCAGATTCAACGGTACAGTGTCTTTTAGCTATTGAGATCACCAAATTCAATAGATGGGACAAACCTGAAAGAGGTGAAAGTTCAACCGTTTGTACTCAGCTATGTCGTCTCGTATTCTTGGAAGAAGAATCAAATTACAGAATCTGAAAGAAATAAAAAGAATAAAATAGGATAAAGTTACATAAAATGTCAGAGTTCAAGCCATCACATTCAAAATCATTATGCTTCTGTCCCATACATATGAAAGGCAGTTAAAATAAAGGTGTATAAAAATCAGCAGTTAGTACATGGAAAAAAATAAAAATATATAATGAGTGCACTGTTTTACCCCTCCCGTGGAAACAATCTAGATTACTTGTAAGGTGTGGGTGGTTGGTGAGTGCTCTTGTGTGGTTCGCTCCTTCTTTCCTATCAAACACTTATCATCCTTATCTCTCCCACTTCTTTTTTTTTTTGAGTCTGTAAATGTTGTGTAACACCTCTAATTTCCAGCACTTATATGACCTTACTGTGCTGAAAGTGCCGCAAAACGCTGACAAGTGGGACACAGCATTCCAGCAAAAAGTGGAGGGATTTGATCATGTAAACGTTCCCATAACATCACAAACTTCTATACTTTTTAAATAGAGACTTCTGAAAAAAGAGAACATTGCACTGGCCCAAGGACTTTGGAGTCGAGAGGTTTAAAAAAAATTAAAGCACTAAAAGTAAACTCCAGCCCTCAATTTGAAACTCACTTGACCAACTATACACATTCCTGGTCTCCACTGTTATAGGAGGTTCCATGCAAAGAATGATAATTCCACCTTATTCTAAGAAGGGGGCGGGGGGTGAAATCTACATATGTTTTACCATAAATGCATTTACTGGTTTCCTAAGTAGGACAAACAAGAGAAAAGAACTACACAGTCCAGACTGAACAAGTGCCAGTCCTACTGTGTTATTTCCACCATTTGGCAGTTCACATTTCACAAACTCGGCACATCCCGGTTTTTCCAAGCCAAAT
This sequence comes from Aplysia californica, assembly GCF_000002075.1. NCBI lineage: Eukaryota > Metazoa > Mollusca > Gastropoda > Aplysiida > Aplysiidae > Aplysia > Aplysia californica. Next base: position 63,989 of record NW_004797937.1, on the reverse strand, counting down.
ATACAAAAATCACGGAAGCACTACACGGCACACCACAGGAAGAGATGCGACCAATCATTAATTATTAAGTAGATGTTTTATTTCTATAATACTATTATTAGATTAGTAAAAATTTTACGACACTCACAACTGTTTATGGTCATATGAGTGCTCCTTGAACACTGTTGGTCTCCCATACTTCAAGTGTAGAGAGTGTGGGAGAGATTTATTAGAATGTGGAGACAGCTTATAAGCGTAAAATATATAATAAATAGACCTTCCAACCTCCTGGAATTTCTCAGGGGCTTCTAGACCAACCCCCCCCCCCCTCTTACATTAAAAGGAATACTGTACTGTAAATTAATTAATCATTATTCTTAACCCTTTCAGCCCCAGCCATTTTTGTGGATTCCCTAACTAAAGTCCCAGCCAATACAGCAATATTTCAGAAAAAGAGGCATGCATTCTAAAAAGTGATGTTGTATCTTTGTAAAGAGGTTTAGATAAAAACATCTAACAATGTTTAAAGGTAAATGTACAAATATTATGAAAATAAAAGTTTAATTAAGTTTGTTAATTTTAAAAAATGCACAAATTCAGTACCCCCGAAACTGAGAAAATATACGCTCTTGGGATGGTGGGAGGTACAAGCGCTGCAGAAAATATACGCGCATGGGGCTGGAAGGGTTAAAACTTGGTTGCTAAAGCAAGTGATGGTTGCATGACAGTTTTTGTTGTACTTTAAGTAAAAGTTCTACAGCACTTACTCTTTGAAATGGTACTTGGGCAGGTTGGACACAAATATCCGTGTGGCTGCATACACCGAGGCTGCTGTCCAGTTCTCTGGTCTAGTTAACTCCACCAGCTGTACATCATCAAAAAAACCAAAAAAAGCACATTATTAAACTAACTTTAAGAACAGCACCATAAGAAGAGGCTAGTTTGAAGACTTTCTTCCACATTGAAAAGGTTTTCCTCTTGAAAAAAAGAAAGCAGTAATGAAGCAGTTGGGAAAATGTTCGCGATCCAGGATTGGGGCTTTTGGTACTATATATAAATACGGGAAAGGCAAAGGATGAATCGTATTACATTGATATGAATACACAATCAGAGCCTTATAACAGAATTTCCCCAGAAACACAATATGTTCCCAAGTATAAGTATAACAAATTCAGAGTAATAAGATTATTGAAAGAATTATTCAAAGTACAGATATGCCCATCAACACAGAGATTGGATCGGGAGATGGAGAGAGGGGGGAGGAGTGTACAACAACAGACAGACAAGAAGCACAATCTACAAGTAGAGCCCTGCAGCGCTTACCCAACTCCCCATAAAGACAGAGAAATGCGCTAAAGCAAGCAAACACTTAGGAAATGAATCAGTATTTCAGAAAGAGTCATGCATTCTAAAAAGTGAAGCAGTATCTTTAAAATGATGTTTAGATAATAACATATAACAATGTTTAAAGATAAATGAAAAAATATTATGAAAATTAAAGTTTCATTAGGTTTGCTAATTTTGAAAAAATATGTAAATTCGGTACCCCCAAAACTGAGAATATACGCTCTTGGGACGGTGGGAGTTACAAGAGCTGCTGAAAATATACACGCATAGGGCTGGAAGGGTTAATAAAAAGTATTGAAACCATACCTGTTGCCAGTGCGGGAAGCTGGGAATTACTTTGAACCCTTTAGGCAGCTTTCCACTTCGATAGTGAGAAAGGACATCTCCAATCTGTATAAAATGCTGCCTCACATTATCATCTAGTTCTTCATCAATTATTGGAGCTTCACTCATCATTTCTGAAAGAAAACCAGAAGCAATTCCTTCATCAAAGTTTTTGGAGGACAGAAAGAAAAAACATTTTTTAATAAATAAATACTAATCCCCAAAACTCGGGGAAGAAAGTAATAATAATTCTGTACATAAATGAACAAGAATTCCACTCACTGAACTACAAAAAGGCGAATCTTTTCTCCCCTTATTTATAAAACTACACACATCACTGTGGCCTAACTTCTTACACAGCGGAGCTTCTTAACAGACACTTTGCGAGAGGTGTAACTCATGAAATTAGAGATGAATTTCATATCATTTTATATTGTCCAAATTTTGCCTATCAAAGGAAGTTGTTAATTCCTTCCAGACTGACTTTGCCCAATGACAGAAAAATGCATTGTTTGACCCATGATAAGACATGTGTGTACAACCTGTACTTTTTCATTACGCAAACTTTATATAACCCTATCCGTATTACGCCCTGGGGTCATTTTGTACCTCCCGCGGTTGTATTCTTCACATTTTAGAATACTTCTAGAGCGAAGATCTCTTTGAAACTTTCAGTATTTCTTAAAAAATCACTTTGACAGCGTACAGATCGAATTAACGAGTAAATTTCCTCTACGGAAAGTGGTGGCACAGAGTCCCCACGTTGTATCAACACAATAATAAAACATGACGTACTGATAGGGTTGGGAAATGAGTGTTTATATGACGTGATGTGGGCCAATGGCCTCAAACACTGAATAAACTTACTTAACAGACACTTTACACAGCTCATGAATACTGAGAGCTGGAATCTTTGGCTAGTCCATGTATCTTTTTTGGTAAGTGTTTTACAGCGCTCGCAACGGCATAAGGTCATATGAGCGCGCGTGTTACACCTAATATTTTGAGTTGGTAGAAAATTTTTAATTCTGCCCGGAGTTGCGGCCGAAGCCTACTCTTATCAATTTTAGACCACCAAGGGATCTTTAACGTGTGCGAATTGCACACGAGCCCTCCAAGATTTTTTTGCCCTTGTCTGAGAAGGCTAGGTGTAGATCTTTCCTACCGGAAGATCAGGGGTGTGGCAGAAAGAGAGCAGTAAGAAGGAGCCAAGGAGTAGCATGAGAAAGGCTGCAGAAAGAGTCAGGAGCCCAGAGGAGGGGGGGGGGGGGGGGGGAGGGGGCAGAAAGAGGAGACGAAAGCAGATGACAGAACATGGCTAGAGAGCAGGAAAGGAGGTGAAAGGAGACAATTTTAGAGAAAAAAATGTTTCGGTCGCTACCCAGATTCGAACCTGGGATCTTTGAATGAGAGGCCACAAGAGCCCCTCTGTATCTAGGCCACAAGAGCCCCTGTGTATCTTTAAAGCAAGAACAGCTTTCCTACTCTACATCCCCACAACCTACCTGTCATTGCTGTTTTCTTTTCTGCCAGCTTTTCACAAATAATGTCTGCAAGTGTCCTTCTTTCCTTTGGGTTGGGATTCATGAATCTTCTCAAATCTTCCTCATCTTCTTCATTAATTTCCTGAAATTTGGTCACAAGATTCAAATATGCTGTAAGAGGTACTTCATAAATATACTAGAAACGGTTGCAGCTCATATAGACATATATCCACTCATTCATAACCGTATTACCACTTCATTTTTTTGTTTATCATAAGGAAAAAAATATTTGCGTGCTTTCAAAAGCCATAATCTGAGGGAACACATAGGAAATTAAATAGTCTATCTCTGGTTTGTGCTCATTTCAATATACCCCCAACCCTAAACACGCAGACACCCTGTTTCTATGGTCATGCCTGTATCTATCTGTCATTCACATTTCCCCCTCTGGGAAAGAGCATTTACACCCCCCCCCCCCTCCATAAGCTAATCATGATTTTAACAAAAGAATTAGCTTCAAAAGGGCAATTTAACTTGTACTTTGTCTAGATCTACTAATCTAAATGTGATTTGTAAACCTTTATACTATGATCTTTGCAACAGTAATACAAGAAAGCTTTACAAAATGAGGTAACCACCATAACTCAGTACAATGTGATATATTAAAGTTCAAAACAGCACATTTGTTGTCTCGAAACAGGAATTATTCTACATCTTTCTTAAGAAGGACCGTTAGCTACAATATATAAAAACTTGATCCACTCACATACTCTTCTATCATTTCACTAAAAGTATTCTAATAAGAAGAAGAAAATGTGATTTATATAGCCCCCTAATCCCAAGAAGGCTCTAAGTGGTGTACAGAGCATAAGTACAATTCAATACCATAGACACTAATCTAAAGACAGAAAATGTACATTGTGTAACCATTTAACACCACATAGATAACTTACAGACCCACACACATTCTCACACATATAATATATGAAAACTAAAATCACAGGACAGCGTTTTTAACACTTTCAGTGCCGTCTGTGACTTTAAGTCGCCAGGCTGTAGCATGCACCCACTACAGCTGGCGACTTTAGTTGCTGACGCAACAACGGACACTAAACATAATCAAACAACGAATGGACGCACTGCACTAAAGTAAATACCAAAGGAAGTCATTCTATATAGCTGAATGGTTGATGAACCTCTATGAATTTTTAAAGCACGTTTCTTAGGCTGCCAAGATTTTTAAAATTAAATTTTTAAAAATTCTACAGCTTCAGCATTCTAAACTGGTGCAGTACTTGGAGCGTTTTTCACTATATGAGCCTTTGGTACTGTAAGTGTTAAGGAATGTGTCTATAAATCAAATATGTTATTTCAAACATTTGACACGCCATAAAACCTTACCGTGACAGTCTTCTCTAAGCTGCTGAAGTTTTCAAACAAATGCTTGGTCACATCTTCATCTTCTGAATCAGATTCAGCAGCAGCTGAAGCTCCACCGAGGCGGACTGCCTTCTTCCCTGAATCTTTTTTTTTGGACAGAGACGGCCAAGCACTGAAAGAAAACATTATACAAGATATCAAAAGCCATTTACTGAAGCTTTCATGTGTCGAGACTTGTTACAAGGGAGCACCCAAGAGCCATAAAAGCAGGTGTTTGTTGTTTCAACAGATGGTAGAAAAGAGGAAGAGCCATAAACAGGAAATGTAAAGCATTATATCAAAATACATCTTAACTGCTGCAAATGCATCAATTTAAATTTCTAATGCAGCAAAAATTTATAAAAGCACAAGCACAGTTGAGCAAGAAAGGGCACAGCAAAAACAGTAGGGGTGAATAATTTTTGCAAAATCTACATTCAAAACCAAAAACAAAATGAACTTGAGACTTTTTATCAAACCTTGTACGAACTAAACAATTAACAGTTCAACCCACTCTAACGTCCACTTGTCCAAGACAACCATCTGCGCAAATTACTACTTCTGACTACCCTCATGTGTTTTTAGAAATATAATCATGATGATACAGTTATCCAGAGTCCGTCTGTCTAAGACAACCACTTTTCTGTTTGACAATGGTTGCAACTTGGGCACATTCCTTACGACTTCGACGCCAAATTACTTTCCAGCAACTGATTAAAACAAGTCTCTTTTACCAGTCCATTTCATTCATTAGATGAAAAGCTTTCAAAATAGTTTCACTTAAAAAAAAATTTAATGACCAATTTGCCAAATGCCACTTTTCCATTTCGTGCCGAAACAGGGCCCCGGCATAGCCCCCCCCCCCCCCCCCAGAGATAAAAAGTTAAACATGTATATTATACAGTTGAACCCGCCTTAACGGAATCTCCCCGCTCCCCCCTTGATATATTCCTCTTTAACTACCAGTATAAAACGGAAACCCATCCAACGAGGAAATGGAAAGAAAAATCTGCTCCCTTCCGATGGTTTCACCTATCTAAGAAGGAAAATGCTTTGCCTGCTCAGCACTGATTTGAAACAAAACTCGCAAGTTGGGTTCTGCCAGCTCTAAACTTAACGCTATGGCCATGCCGCTCCGCGAGGAAGAGGATTAGGGGTGAATTTGGGGGTAGACGTTACCCCATCATGTGAGCCCTTAGCGATGCAGATGGTCAGGGGTAGTGTGGGTGTGAAATCTCACGATTGCCCGTGAGAGTGCTCGAGTAGCGAGCCACAACGGAAACTTTCCTGGGTCCAGAAGCCAGAGGTGCCAAATTAGATTGACCAATGCCTGCCGCCCTGATCATACGGCCAGCCTAGAAAAGAGTTTCTTGAATCATTGTTACATGATGGCAGTGAGGGGTGGCATTGGTTGACTGTGCTTGTTACACCGGTGGGTGGAGGGTAAGGGTGGAAGCAAAGGAGATGTTCAAACCTTTATGTTTTTAATAGGTCCTATAGGCAAGCACTGGTGGTAATTGGATAAGTAAGACTGACGCATGTCATTATTAGACAGAATACCAATTGAGAGGTGTGAAGTTTTGACCACTGCTTGCCGATCGGACAAGTGATCCTAGATCCCACCGGCTGGGCCTTTGAACCATCTCCCCCCCCCCCTGTCTAAGACGGAATTATTTTTCTGTCTCCCTAGCGATTCTGTCTTACACAGGTTCGACTGTATATATAATGGATTGTGTTCAAAGCTACATCTTACTCTTCACTATTCGACACATCCAGGTCCTCTTCTTGCTTCCGTGCCTGGGCCAAGATTTTCTTAGATAACTTTTCATCAACGAACTGAAAAAGAAAAGAAATTATTAAAAATTTGAGCCATACTGACAATAAATTATTGACAGTAACTAAAGACACTTTTGCTGATAAAGTTACTGATGAAATACAATTAATAAAAGAGCAAATAGTCTTACCCTTCAATAAAAGCAACTGAGAAGCCAAATCGGCAACCAGATGCTCCATCTACCACTCAGGAATTTTAAAAAAGGAGGAAATTCATACAAAGGCGTACACGTGCTCTCCGAAGGCCAGAGTAAAACCAGTGAGATCCAGAGGTGCATGCTCTTGGAACATTTTGAAAGGGAAAAGTGTCATACAGATTTGTTAACCATACTGAATTAAAATGTATATGAAAAAACCCCCAACCAAACCAAGACACTAACAAGCATTTCACCTGGTTCGGTGACTAAAATTCAGTGTTTGTGAAACGATGTAGAGCAGTGTTGGATTATGGAGGCAACACCTTTGCCACTGAATGAGATTTCTCTATCGCACCAAAAGCAAGTCGTGCAGCACCCGGCTTGTTAAATTTTGTAATGAACTGTTGAAGTTGCACACCGTCTGCTTCTCTCTCAGTCCAGCCCCAGTTCCATTTATTTTTGCATTCTGCATCAATTTCTCTTGAATTTCCACCGATTTTAATAACAACTCAGAGCGCCATCATCACAATGCTCGATCCACACTGTCCCTCCACATTTAAAAAAATGAAACTTTAGTGCCAGGCACAGAATGGAAGTAGGGAGCTACAGCCCGGCATGCGCAAACATTTTCATCTCACTCCCAGTTCGGTGTCTTCCGCGAGGTAAAAAAGTATGGCAATTTACAACCAAGAGTGGTCCAGCAGAGGAAGGAGTGGAGGAAAGTAGCGGGAAAAGCTAGATGAAGTAGAGGCAGTGGAGTTTCCACTAATTAGCCGAAAAGTGGCAGAATTATGATGATCTCACTTTGCGCCCTTAGGGCGACTTTGGCTGGGATCGCAATGTACGCTCAAAGTTGTTCGCTGCGACAGGAGGCTGTGACAACAAAGTTGCCACCATCAATAATTTAACAGAGACGAAGGAATTAGAATCAACAATATATCAGTGAAACTCTATCGTCTTTTTGGGACGCCTTCAAATCGGCAAAGTGCTCTTTGAATGTCGACAATATATCGCAGTGGCTTTGTTCACGGCACCGTGAATGTAGGTTGCAATTTAAGAATGATCCTGCTCACTTCACCCCCTACCCTTTTCCCTTTTGTTTCTTTTTTTTTTCCGGAGTGTCTACGCACACGGTAACCGGGCACCTAGTCTCAGTATCTACGCACACGGTAACCGGGCACCTAGTCTCAGCATCCACGTACACGATAACCGGAATGAAAATAAATCAATATTTGTCTTGTGCTGTCACTTGCTGAAAAAGAAAGAAAGTCATACAAGCGTCTTGTCAGGCTCGCCATCGTGACCAGTCGATGAACCTGTGCGAGCACATCACAATGCGAGTATCGGTTGGGGTCACCAAAGTTCATTCAAAGTCAAAGTCAGTGCGCGGCGAAGTATCGGGCTCTGGAATGGGGGGGATTATTGATTTTTTTTTAAAAAGTACAGTCGGGGGAGGGGTGGGGATGAAGGCAACACCGGATGACAAAAACTGAACTTGGGAGTTCTGGACTGCCCGGTTACCATGTACGTGACACTGAGACTACGCGCCTGGTTGCTGGTTAGCGTGTATGTGTAGATATTGAGGCTACATGCCCGGTTACCCTGTGTGTATGTGACACTGAGACTACGTGCCCGGTTGCCGGTTACCGTGTACGTAGAAACTGAGGTTAGGTGCCCGGTTACCGTGTACGCAGACACGCCGGGGTTTTTTTCCCACCCCCTCCCACCCCTCTTCCCGTCTTGGCCTTCTTCCATTCCCCTTTGTTTATTCGAACGACTTTTATTTTCAAATTGTTGCTGCTGGGTCCGAGTGTGTTTCCCACGCTGAGCGAGCGAGGCCTCGACGACCACGGCTATTTTGCTGAGCCTGCCTTTGCCCTCCATAAACTTGGTTGCATTTGGACTACCACTACATTATTTTTCATGCGAGTATTCCCGTGCAGTGCTGTTTCCTAATTCACTTTGAGTTAGAGCAACCATAGCATTTCAGTCGTGCCTCTTTGCCAATGGTGGATGATTCAGGGCGCCGTGAACGTAGCCTGCAAATTACATTTACAACGCTGTGAACATAGATATCTAGATCTAGCCACAGCACTGCGAATAAATATCAATTAAGATTTAGAATCTAAGAATCTAGATCTACTTGAAACTGAACGAAAATGATTAGCAGCAAGAAATCTTTTGACCATTGTCTTCCCGATAAAAAGTGACCTCCACCGCCGTTTTGCCCAATTAACGAACCGCCCCTGATCATAGATGATTAGATAGACCAACAACACTCTTCTACTGGCTCTACACACACACACACACTCATCATGGAAAGTGAAAGCAAGCGGGGCAAGCCTGACTCGCAGGAATTTTCTCTCATCTGCAGCAGTGAATTTGAAGAAGAATATACTCTCTCGATCCTCATACTTCAATCTACAGTTGAACCTGCCCTGATGGCCACCTGTACAAACGGCGACTTTCCATTTCCCCCCTTGAGTTTTTTCTATATAATTTAACTGTGTAAAACGGGCACCTGTCCAACGCGGCCGCGGCCACCATATTTTAACACACAACCCCTATCACAATAAGCAATAACACCTGTCTTAGACGGCCACCTTAGTGACTCCATTACGATTTGTCATAAATTGTGCATTGCCCGCTGGTGTTGTGGGCGACCCGTCATAATTCAATCCCCTGTCGTTGTTAGGTAGTCCCTCAAACCGATCATGTTGCGTAGGCCCCTCCCACTGTTGACCAGTAGCTACCAATTTTCAGCAGCTGTTGAGGTAAGCGTGTGATCCCTCATAACCCATAAGCCACGCCCAGAACTCATACACAACTGCTAAGTGAGATGAGTGGTCACTGTTGACCCAGTCTGTACCAAAGTCTTGTGACAGAAGCGTCACTCGTTCTCCGAGTGGTGGCGACCCACGTGTTCTTTTTAACATGCCACTCGGTCTTCCTCGCCTGATACATTTCGTTTTATTTTCACCCTTGTGCAAAATCAGCATCAAAATAAAAACGGAGTGTCTACGTGCACAGTAACCGGGCACGTAGCCTCAGGGTCTACGTACACGGTAACCGGGCACGTACGCTGGCCTCAGTGTCTACGAACACGGTAACTGGCAACCGGGCCTATAGTCTCAATATCTATGTACACTGTAACCGGGCGCGTAGCCTCAATATTTACGTACACGGTAACCGGTAACCGGGCGCGTAGCCTCAATATCTACGTACACGGTAACCGGGCGCATAGCCTCAATATCTACGTACACGGTAACCGGGCACGTAGCCTCAATATCTACGTACACGGTAACCGGGCGCCTCTCATTATCTACAAACACGGTAACCGGGTATTTTGTTTCGGGGGGCGGCGGCCTTGAGCTAGGTGCACGGTAACTGCTTCCCTCCCTTCACGACCGTGACCTTTTTCACTCCGCTTTTTGTATGTTGTGAGCGGAATGTAATCCCAAAAATGATCCCAATCTACTCTCTGTCTTCTTTCCTAAGGGAGAGCAAAATGCAGTGACACTGAAAATCTTACTTAGCAGAGAGCTGTAGTTGTAATCAGAATTCTAAACATTAAACATATTTGCTTCCAGTTTCAGTTGGGTTTTTTTTTTTGTCCTCTGGTGTTGCGTCCAGCCCTAGCCCCCTCCCCCCCCCCTATCCTCGAGTGCGTCTCTTAAAAAAATCAATAAACTCCCCCCATTCCTGGGTCCTGTACTTTGAAGCGTTTAGAACACGCGCAGGTTTATTGACCAGTCACAATGGCGAGCCTGACAAGACGCTTGTAAAACTTTCTTTTCTTTATGTTGCCCCCCCCTGACAGTGACAAATATTGATTTATTTTCATGGCGACACCACATTTGTAATGCCCAACCTTCATGTTACAATAATTGTTGCGTTATAAAATCAGACAATTACTGACAAATTTCTAGGTGGTAACGAAAGCGAAAGTAAAGGCTTACTGGACGCTCGTTATGAAATTTAGTGGGTATCATGCTGGACTATAGAGCGGTTGACCCTAGTGCGTCCTCTTAGAAAAAGCGCAAACTTTGCGAACAGAGTTACCCTACTTGTATGAAAAACAATAAAAGTGACACTCTTTTTGGCTGAGTGAACTATCTCTTGGGGAAAGTGGCTATTCTCACCCGGGGTGAGAATAGAAATACGATCTACTTCTCACCCAGGGTGAGACTTGCCAGCGTAGGCTATTCTCACCCGGTGTGAAACAAGACCTGCTATTCCTCATTTCGGAATACTTTCTATCGGTGTGGATGATCAAATTGATAAAAGCCAAGAAAAAAATTACGTTATAGCACAAAAGTAAGTTAATTTGATCGTCTTCAAAGATGCTATGGCTATTTCACTTTTCGAATCGAGCCGAACTACGCGGGTCGCCATTTTGTTTTGCCCGGAAGTTTTCGCAAGATCTACTCCTCCCCTCTCTATCTCTTTCTGAATACTGTCTATTGGTGTGGACGATCAAATTGACCAAAACAAAGTGAAAAAATGATTTTAATCAAGAAAACTAAATGAATTTGGTTGTCTACAAAGATGCTACGGCTATTTAACTTTCCGAATCGAGCCGAACTACGCGGGTCGCCATTTTGTTTTGCCCAGAAGTTCTCGCGCTACTCCTCTCTCTCTCCACTGCCCATGACAAAATTGCACGCTTTTAGGCTAACACTAACAGTAGTAGTAATAAGTAATATATTTAGATCTAGAACGTTTGTTCACAGCACAGAATTCTATAATTCTGTTATCAGTGTAGAATTCTGTGGTTCAGGGTGAACGCTTCACTGGTTGGCCTAGGCTATTACTATTACTATAACGGTGAACGCCCACCGGGTGAGAATAGCCAAAAGACTCGCCTGCGCTATTCTCACCCGGGGTGAGAATAGAGGTGGCCATCTCTTGGTTGGACCCTACAGTTACCGTGTACATAGATACTAAGACTACTTGCCCGGTTACCGTGTACGTAGACCCTGAGGCTATGCGCCCGGTTACCGTGTACATAGACACTCCGAAATAAAAATTACAAACAAAATACAAACGGCGCTTTTTCGGTAGTTCCCACCCCCCTTATTTGATAGAGCCTGACCTACATCTAGATCTATATACGTTTGATTCGCGGCAAGCTAAGATGTCAAACCTAACAACTGCAAAACATTAAATTGTGGTAAAATTCAGGGGGGCATGCCCCCCTGAAACCCCCCACCTTGTTTTTTTTAGGTCAGGGGGGCAAGCCCCCCTGAAACCCCCCTACTCTTGGGACCAAAGCCGGCTAATAACAAATGCGGGGTGGGAACTACCGAAAAAGCGCCATACAAACCACCACCAACAACAACAAAAACAACAACAATGCGGCTACTTTCAATTGGGACCTCAAATGAGAATGGTCTGTTTTCTTCATCTTGATCAGTCCTGCCTAAGATGGCCACCTGTCTTATACGGCCACTTTTCTCCTTGACAATGGGTGGCCGTCTTACACAGGTTTGACTGTATTTAAAAACACGAATAATTACCGCGTCATCTTCTGCTCTGTTTCTCTCCTTCCCTGTCCTCCGACTGGGCTGTGCCTCTTGTTCCTGAGCGATCTGCTCATGCAGTCTCTTTCTCTGCTTCTTCACTTTTCCCATGTCTGCACGCTTTGACAATAAATCTGATAAAGTTGGGCACTGAAAATGTTTCGGTATTTCTGTTAAATATCTTCAAATGGGTACGTTTTCAATTATGCCTGAAAAATTTATACAGATCACAGTCTCCAGCCTATGTCGTTGCCTTCGGCCTTCGGACCATAACATGACATGTGGTTGAGTGGAAATTGTAAACAAATAAAAAGTTAAGCATTATTTCGTTTCGTTTCATTTGTCTATGGCTTCTTTTCCGCTTCCGGTGTAAGCACCAATCAACTGTCTTGTTACAAAATTGCCGGTGTGTGTAGTCGTGTACACTCGCCAGCAGACACTCGGAGAATACGTTGGAAAAGATACTGAAATTGGAAACTGAAAGGTACAGTTGTGATTTGTTAAAAGAGCATATTCGTGCATGCTGTTAAAAGTCATTTATATGCATTTCTGAATTTGATAACAAAATGTGGCAAATCCGCCTGGACTCCACTCTTTTATAGCGAATCTAATATCTAGAATCTAAATCTAGGCCAATAACACACGACACGTCTTCCAAGTGTACCACACTTACAACACGAGCATGGGTGGGGATAAAACAATTTTGGTGTTGTATTGGGCCAAGTATGTGGCAAGTATATAAGTGGATCCTCGTCCCATTACTGAACAAACTCAGCCTCAAGATATAAATATGGTGTTTCCATCTTCAAAGGGCTCTGTCTTGAAAGATGCATAGATCTAGTTTCCTCATGCCATCATTCAATTTCGGCTCAATTTCAATTGCTGTTCTGTGGAAATACAAAGCAAGGGGATGATTAGATCTAGAGTACGTCGCTGTGGTCAGATGTAGGCCTAGAGGTTACGTCACATCATTTGCAGACATTTATTGACTAATATCTAGATCTAGCTAGTGACGTCATTGAGGGATTCCCACTTTGTTGTCAGTCATGTTGGCAACACGACCGCACGACTGCAGCCGAACTGAATAGTAGGCCTACTCTTAGTCTTCTTCTTCTTCTCAATGTACATACATAGTGCACGGCATCAGAATCAATCTGGGCGGAAGAAGGGTGCTGCACAGTCGCAGACGAAGGAACGGATCAGTTTCTGCAAGTTTCAAAGAACATAGATCTCAGCCCTATCCATTGGGCATTGGCAGGCTGCCGGCTGTTGTCGTTGACAACAAAGTGGGAACCCCTCAATGACGTCAAACAAGATGGCTGTTACTATAAATATAACATTGACCTATGATGTACATCTAACATTCTCTAATTTAGCAATGCCAATCGCCAACTGCGCCTTGGGCCGAAAATCGGCCTCTGCGCGAGGGGTAATTTTTGGGCCGCTCGGAATCAGAAGTGACTCTTCTATGTATAGTTACGGGAAAACTCCTGAACGAAAATAAATGAAACTCGGCAACCAATCAGAGAAAAAGTTAAACTAACAACATGCCAGCGTAAATCCCGAACGATTACTAGATTAGAACCGGAGATATTGCCGTGTTTACATTGTGCGAATTTCCTCTGCGGTTTGAAAAGTAAGCGGAGCTGCGGGTTGATCGCCGACCACACAAGCGCCCCACATGTCTTCTTTATTGCTGTAAAATATCAGATCTCTGCATTTAGTAGATTTTACGTACCAACATAAAATTACCACCCATCTATTGATAAAACACTAGAGCTGGAAACTAGATCACGCATTCCTAACGCGAGGTGCCGGCATGCAAGAGGCGTGTGCTCGCTAGGCGGCATGTGATTGGCTGCCTATAACTAAATAGGCCACCGATGACTACATCGCGGGTTTTTTCCGATAGCGCTTTACTGAGTTTTAGAAGGGGTGATCGTGTCGCGGTAAAAACGATGTCACGCAATTCAACAAATTTCATGCAAATATCAGTCTTTAAGATCCAAAGTAATAAAGACATCGAAAAAGTGATAGCAGAACTAGATTCTGCACTAAAAAATCACATGAAGAAGCCAAGTTTCATTCATGCTCCAATTCATTACTGACTTTTATGAACAGTTATTTTCCTCAAAATACATCAACAAGACATGTCCCACATTTTGGCGATTTTTTCTTATAAGGTCCTCCAACATTTTGCAAACAAAAATCTCAATAACCTTTTTATTTATCAATGGAGTTTTAAAATTTAAAAAACCCATAGTTCTTAGAATTTACTCTATTTTCATTTAAGCCCATTTTTAAGCAATTTGGATGAAAATTTAATTTTTCATTGTCATTGCTATCTAATTATCTGCTTGTAACTTGTAATAGAAATTGGGGTAGATTCTATGTAAGTTGACAGAGTCTGGTTTTATTTTTGGCCAGCTCTATTTCTCCGAAGGCTCTGGAAAATAAACTTGAACTCTGTTTCTCCGAACGGTTTCCATTCTCGACATTTGTTGAAAATAATTGCAAGTGGAGTGGCCTGTGAATGTGTGTCTGTGAGTGAGTGTGTGTGTGTGCGTGTGTGTGTAAAAAGTGTGTACGAGGTGGGGGGGCGTGGAGGGATTTTTTTTGTTTACATGAAGGATTTTAGTTTTTGCTTTAGGGTGACTAAATGTAAAATAGGTTAGTGCCAAGGTTGATCAGTCTTGTTTTCTCGCAGTACCTTTTGAAGGCATTTTCAAATGAAGCATAGTCCGGGAACGTTGCCCCAAAAGCACTACTGAAGTATCTGAATATTCAGACATTTAAAAATCTCTAGCTCTAGAAATTGAATTTGATGCTAAAAATGCTTCTTCGGGGACCACTCTGAACTGTCCATTTTTAGTTTTAAAGTTTTTAAGGTATCGAATTTATTTTAGTCATTGATTCATATCAAGCCTGTGATAGCAAATAGGCAAAGAGGCAAAATAATGGCATCTTTAAAACTTAAGTTGATGCTTCCTTCGGCTGTGAGCTCACAGTGTGGATTTCCTTTGCCTTATTTTACCATGTTTTTTATTTTTTAAAGGATATTTCTTTGGGGGTGGGGGGGGATCTAAATTGTGGTGACACCCCCCTTCGTTCCATGCTAGCTGCAGGATGAACGTTGCCCTTGAATTGTACTGTAAACATTTTGTTTGTCAACAAGTTATTAATTATGCCCTTTCAAACCTTTTGTTTTTCCAGCTGCCTTAGCCATGAAGACGTCTCAAGGGACCTGGGGTCTGCAGTGGCTCCTGAAGATGTCTCCAGATAAGCAAGACACGCTGTTGAAGATGGTCATTCTCGCTGTAGCAGCTGTATTGTGTAAGACAAGTTTTTGCATTTCATAGAGGTGCCTGAATAGTTGATGGTTTATTTTTGCAAGCTGTTGTACCATGGTGATAGCTGTACTTTTTTCTTCTGAGTTATTGTAACCGTAAAAATCCTGATTGCTTCTGTTGTTCTTGATCAAGCATCTGTTTCCTTTTACTGAAACATAAAAAGCAATACGGCAGGCTATGCTCCCATTCTTGAAAGGTTGCCAGCCTACAAATTTGCTCTTCTGGCTACATATGATAGCGAGATTATGTCAAAACATAATTATGCATGTGGCTGAATTCATCAATATTATTTTTACCTTTTTTCCCCTTGACAGTTGTAGACTTAAAGCTAGTCATTATCAAGACTGCTGTCATACTTGTTATCCATAGGTTTTTTATAATATTTATAATCTACAGCTTTTTCCACTCGTCTGTTCTCTGTGCTGCGGTTTGAGAGTGTCATCCACGAGTTTGATCCTTATTTCAACTACCGCACGACCCGCTTTTTGGCTGAAGAAGGGTTTTACAACTTCCACAACTGGTTTGATGACAGAGCGTGGTATCCTCTTGGCAGAATTATTGGTGGCACCATCTACCCAGGTACTGCAGTGTTATTTCCCCTTTGTGTCGACTTGTCTGCTCAGGACTTGACTTCTTTCAACTTAACGTCACTTAAATCCTGGGGGGGGGTTATTTGGTTTCTTTTCTTTACTGAAGCATTTAGACAACTATCAAACATTGTGAAAGACTGGTATCACCAGTTAACTTATTTCCCACATGTTCCATTATGTTGGTGCTCTTATAAAACTTCGATCATTAGTCAACTTTTTAAAAAATTGAATTAAAACCCGGCATTTATTATTTGATGCATTAAGTTTAAAGCTTAGTCTGTGGGGCTCTCGTGGCCTAGAGGTTAAGGTGTTGACCTCTCATTCAAAAGGTCCCGGGTTCGAATTCGGGTAGCGACCGAAACATTTTTTTCTCTAAATTTGTCTCTTTTCACCTCATTTCCTGCTCTCTAGCAATGTTCTGTCGTTTGCTTTCGTCTCCTCTTTCTGCTCCCACCCCCTCACCTCCTTTGCCCCTTCCGCTGGGCTCCTAATTCTTTCTGCCGCCTTTCTACTGCTACTCCTACGCTTCTTCTTACTGCTGTCTTTCTGCCACACACCTGATCTTCTGGTAGGAAAGATCTACACCTAGCCTTCTCGGACAAGGGCGAAAAATCTCGGAGGGCTCGTGTGCAAGTTGGGAACGTTAAAGATCCCTTGGTGGTCTAAAATTAGGTACCAGAAACTAAATTTTCAAAGTAGCTGTATGCCTAATTTATCTGCTCCATTTGAAAGGCCTATATCCACTGAGCATTTTGGTACCATTCTTTAACCTCTCAGTCAATTTTAAAGAAAACGGTAGTTGTTTAAAATTTGATCAAATTTGTTAAAGTCAGTCACTGGCTGCACCCCATGTTTGACAGACAATAAAAGAGTACCAAGTGCACTAAACATCTCAACATTAACAGAGTACAATCACTATAACAAATTTATGGACCTAATTTTTTTCAAGACTGTGAAATCATTACAAATCAGTATTTTATCGCCTAAAACACGATGATCTGTCGTTATTTCGACAAAAACACCGAGCGTTGATCCGGCCGGCGCCACACCGGGCCCCGTGGCGAACGAGTCGGCTTATACTGTAGTGTACCCTGCGTGCGGGGTCACATGATTTCCGAGTCTCGTGGAAGGATTGATGTAAAATAATTCCAATGTGGTTACTTATTCCAATAGAAAATAAACCGATCTTTTTTCCTTTTTCAAGCCGGTATTTTACATATTTTGTGTAAAAAGTTATCTTCAAACATTTTGACAGCATTTTTAAAAGCTTTTTGTTTAAACGCCAAAGGCCAAATATATACCACGGGAAAACCCGTTTAGAGCTCTACAGTTCTCTGCCAATGAAAAGACGGTATTTAATCATCGTAAACATCGCTCGTTCGGCGAAGCATTTGAATGCACGCATGTCAATTTTTTAACCGGCCGACCACGCATTCCGACCGCGAGGGGCTTCACTTTCGTCGGCGATTCTCCAGCTCCTAATAATCGGACATTCAAACAACTTACACCACTGTAACGAGGAAAAGCTGAACTTTTATAAGGTGTACGGCATTTGGTGTTTTATAGCGAAAGAGCAAAGAAACAGCTATCGGAATTTCCCTGATTTCACTGATACCATGCGATCGGAAGGCCACGAGTGCCCGCGAGACCGTGTTTACGCTACCTACTAAAATCTATAAGAGTAGGCTTCGGCCGCCACCCGTGCAAAATTCAAAATTTCCTACCAACTGAAAATATTAGGTGTTATTCGTTTAGTCTGTCAACTGGAGTTTGATAAGGCACACTTTGTGTTTAGTTTGACTTTTTTGTCGTCAAGCTGTTAGTCATCCCGTCTACTGGTGCTATGCTTAAAATAGTGAGTTCAAAGGATGTAAGTACTATTTCTTACTTTTTTCCCACTTTTTTCTAAAATCTTTTTTCTGGGTTTCCCACCCCACAGGTCTCATGGTAACATCAGCTTTGATCTACCATGTCATGAACTTCTTCCATCTGACCATTGATGTGAGGAATGTTTGTGTGTTCTTGGCACCTCTGTTCTCCAGTTTCACCACCATCGTCACTTTCTACTTCACAAAAGAACTCAGGGTTTGTAAAGTCCTCCCAGATTGCGTGAGACAGGAAAAAAAATTATCGTTGGCCAGCTGTTAAAATGTATTACTCCCAAAATTCTGAAAATACTTTTATATTGCTGTTTCATAATCTGTGGTATTGGTTGAATGAGCTTGAAAAATATTTTGTCAAATTTCAAATTCTAACTGTGGATAAAAAGCAAGAAAAGATACATAAAGATGGTACACTAGTTAAAAAGAATGAAACCTTTTATCTCTTAAAATCATAAAACACTCATTTGTTAAATAAAGTTTCCATAATGAAAAGGTACAGGTTGTGCACAAATCTCTTATCATGGGCAAATACGGTAGAACCCTTACTAAAACATAAAGAACACTTTATGGTTTCCTTATTTGATGGTCCCTATTGCTTAATGTTGAGCGTCTCCTCTGTGATGTTATCTTCTTGTACTAACTTGTTATCGTTATTTGCAGGATGCTTCTGCCGGTCTGGTGGCTGCTGCTATGCTTTCCATCGTCCCTGGCTACATCTCTAGGTCCGTAGCAGGGTCTTATGATAACGAGGGTATTGCCATCTTCTGCATGCTGCTCACCTACACCCTGTGGATCAAGTCCGTCAAAACTGGATCTATCTTCTGGGGAGCCCTCTGTGCTCTGGCATACTTTTACATGGTGAGGACTCTTCTATCTGTCTGTTGTGGTGATACAAAACACCACCAAAGATATAGTTGTAAAGTGGTAGGCGGGTGCTCAGGTGTGGTTTGTTCCTTTCTTTCCTGTCGAAACAATCTATAGTTCTTATCTCTCCTCCTTTTATGTGTGTGTTCCTTTATTGTAACACCTCTATTCTTTGTCACTTAAATGATATAATTGTGTTGCAAACACCATATAACATTTACTAAATAGTTCAATGTAAAAATACTTGTTTTGTTTCTAAATAGAAGAGGATTGGCAGGGGTACTCAGTTTAGTAGGTCTATTCGTTCATCAGTTTTGTCTCCTACCCTTGTTTGATTTTTCTTTCTTTCTTTTTTTTTTCGTCTGTCTGACTCTGTCTCTCTGTCTGACTCTTTCTTTTTTTGAAGCTTGTGTTTGGATGGCACCATATGTGTTATTAGATCAATGTGCGTCTCTGTTTTCAAACTAAGAACACATTTTTTTTTCCTGTTTCGGTCTTTTATGGAGTTCATGTTGATAAAGCTCTTTTTCATTTTACTCTTGTACTTCTGTATTTTAGGTGTCGTCTTGGGGAGGCTACGTGTTCTTGATCAACTTGATTCCCCTTCATGTCTTGATGTTGATGATCACCGGTCGCTTTTCTCATCGCATCTACGTTGCCTTCTCCACTGTAAGTATTGATTATTAAAAATTGATGTAAGTAGGTAAGAACGATCTCATAGTGAAACTAAGTATTCGAACATAGAAGAGAGCGTACAATTTTAAAAGAACTACTCTTACACAACAACAACAAAAAGTCTGTGATTCAGTATTGTGTAACTGGATGAAGAACCACTCACTGTGGTGCTGATATTCTAAGGTTATGATTGAAGTAAAACATTGCATTTATTCAGTTACATTGTGTTTCTGGGCTGTGCTTAGAACTGGTGGGATAGGCACTTCTCATCAAGAATCAGCTCGGAATGGAAACCATTAATAGAACCACCGAAGGAAGAGGGAACAGCAGTGAATGCATAGATCTGGATTATGTTGATCCTTGTTCTACAAACAAATAGTAAGCATATATGTGCAACTTTACTGTTTCGTCTGGATTTTTGTAATTTTTTCAACCCAGTGCTTTTCTTGTTTCTTTGTATGAATTTGTGATACCTGTCAAGTTAAAAAGAAAAAAGAAATGATGTCTTTGCTTCTTTGATTTTGCAGGGCTTATTGAAATGAAATATTCTGGTTATATGTCCTTCTTGGGTTTTTTTTGTTTGTTTTATCTTTTTGTAAATGAAAGTAATTTTTGCTTTGCGCTTTGATCACATTAAATCTTTTGTAGTAAAACATTGTAATCCCTTGCTTTATTTCCTAACATCTGCTTTTTGCAGCAGCATTGTTCTGTTATTTTAGATTTTCTCTCCTTTTTTTTTTTCAGGTGTATTGTCTGGGAACCATCCTGTCTATGCAAATCTCTTTTGTCGGATTCCAACCTGTCCAGTCCAGTGAACACATGGCTGTGAGTATACAATATCTTTTCTCCTTTCACTTCCGCCAATCAAAAAAAAAGAGAAAATAATGTTCATAGAAAGAGAAAGTGGGTGGTTGGCGGGTGCTCTGCTGTGGTTTGCTTCTTCTTCCCTATCAAACATCTATCGTCCTTATCTCTCCTTCTTTTTTGTATTTGTTACTCTCTTGTAACACCTCTAATCTTCGGCACTTTTATAAAACTAAATAGAAAGAGAAATAAGCACTGATGCTGTGCCCATACAGAAGTATTCCTATGACCTTTAAAGTTAAGCATGCATCAGAATAGGTAGCGTAAACACGGCCTCGCGGGCACTCGCGGCCTTCCGACTGCGTGGTATCGGTAAAATCGGGTTAATTCCGATCTTTGTTTCTTTGCTCTTTCGCTATAAAACACCAAATGCCGTACACCTTGTAAAAGTTCAGCTTTTCCTCATTACAATGGTGTAAGTTGTTTATATGTCCGATTATTAGGAGCTGGAGAATCGCCGACGAAAGCGAAGCCCCTCGCGGTCAGAATGCGAGGTCGGCCGGTTGAAAAATTGACACGCGTGCATTCAAATACTTCGCGGAACGATGGATGATTAAATACCGTCTTTTCATTGGCGGAGAACTGTAGAGCTTTAAACGGGCTTTCCCGTGATATAAGTTTAGCCTTTGGCGTCTTTATAGAAAGCTTTTAAAACTACCGTCAAAATGTTTAAAGATCACTTTTTACACCAAATGTGTAAAATACCGGCTTATAAAAAATTTTAATTAAAAGATCAGTTCATTTTCTATTAGAATAAAGTAATTAAATTGGAATTATTTTACATCAATCCTTCCGCGAGACTCAGAAAGCATGTGACCCCGCACGCGGGGTACACTACAGTATAGAGCCAACTCGCTCGCCGCGGGGGCCGGTGCGACGCCGGCCGGGTCAACGCTCGGTGTTTTTGTCGAAATAACGACAGATATCATGTTTGAGGTGATAAAGTACTGATTTGTAAAGATCTCACAGTCTTGAAAAAAATTATGCTCCATATATTTGTTATAGTGATTGTACTCTGTTAATGCGGAGATGTTTAGTGGACTTGTTACTTTTTTATTGTCTGTCAAACATGGGGTTGCAGCCAGTGACTGACTTTAACAAATTTGATCAAATTTTAAACAACTACAATTTTCTTAAAAATTGGCGGAGATGTTAAAGAATGGTACCAAAATGCTCAGTGGATATAGGCCTTTCAAATGGAACAGATAAATTTGGCATACAGCTAGTTTGAAAATTTAGTTTCTGGTACCTAATCAGAATACCATTGAGTTACAGTCAGAATTCAGAGTAAGTATCTACCTTCACACTATTAATGTCTATAATTACTGTTCATTGATAAAATGCATGTGACTGTGAGCCTGTTTGCGAGTGCAAGCATACCATTATATTACTATGGTTATGCGCACAGGTGTGTGTGGAAGAGAGGATGTGTGAGGGAAGAATGTGTGTGTATGTGTACTTGGTGGAAAGATACTTTAAGATAAAGAGTTAATAAGTTATGAGGATTTTTTTGGGAAAGTTTTTGTTTTAACAGAGTCAGTCTGTCCTGTACTCTATAAAGTCACGTAACTCATTTTGCCATCCAACAACAAGTCTGATCTTGGGGGTATATTTGTATTTGCAGGCCCTTGGCGTGTTTGGTTTGTGCCAAGTCCATGCCTTTGTCGACTATCTTCGCTCCAAGATGTCCAAAGACCATTTCAACATTCTGTTCAGAAGCCTTGTCCTGCTGGTTGGCACTGCTGTGTTTGGTGCTGCTGCTGTTGCAACTGCTCTTGGCAGTATCCTTTGCACTTGAAAGAATTTTTGCTAAAAGCTTGGGGGGGATTCCTTCTGTTATGTTTTATAGTCTAGCTGACACAAAGTAAAGCACGCACTTAGTGAACAGATTTTCAGGTCCCAAGTTTTTTCTTGTATACATGTTTAGTCTTTGTATTTAAAATACATACATAGCGAGATTTGTAAATAGAAAAAAGATTTCAGGGTCCTTCTGTTTTCACTATGTGTGTACAAGATTGCATGTGTAGATATTATATATATTTTTTAAAAAATATCTTCTAAATTCAGAATAAAACCTTTTTGAATTTGTTTTAGTAAAAAATATATAATCTTGACTGATAGGAATAAATTTAAGGTGGCTCATAAAAAATAAGAAGCTTAAGCTGAGTAAAAACAGGCTAAAGTGAAAAACAGCCCTGGAGTTTTGCCCATACTGTGTTGTATGTCAGAGGGATAAGTCCTGAGAACATCGTGCCACCAGACGACTGTCTTGCTTGATTGTCTCTGGTTAATACATAGTGCTTGTGGTTGCGGTGGCGGAGCGGTTAGTGTGCTCGTCTTTGAAGCGGAAAGTCCAGGTTTGAGCCTCGGTTTGGACATGCTTTTTTTCCCCCCCTCCTGCTCAACCAGCAGTAATGGGTACCTGACTTTGAGTTGAGGAAGTAAAGGCGGCATGGAAAGGAACTGGCCATCCTACCACAGTATGTCGAAGGCCCAGGAAGTTGTCTCACGAACAAGGCAATCCCCAGTGTCCAGATCGGATCGGGAACAACTTTTTACTTAGTGCTTAGCTTAGCGTTTTAGTCTTCATTCATATACATGATTAATCATACAGGGAAGCAAATCAAAGGATTTCTTTATGCTTTATTTTTTATGTGAATACGTTTTTGAAATTTCCTGCTGTTTATGTACAGGATTATTTTGTCCCCTGTGCTGTTGTTTCCTTGACCGCTCCCCCCCTCCCAGAAATTGCTCCATGGACTGGCCGTTTCTACTCCCTGCTCGACCCATCTTACGCCAAGAACAACATCCCCATCATCGCCTCCGTCTCTGAGCATCAGCCAACCACCTGGAGCTCCTTCTACTTTGACCTCCAGCTGCTCATGTTCCTCTTCCCCGTGGGCCTCTACTACTGCTTTGTGAAGCTCACCGATGCCAACATCTTCATCATCATGTACGGTGTGACCAGCATTTACTTTGCTGTAAGTAGTAAAATCCATATTATCATATTAGGTGTAAAATCCATTTTGTTTTCTTATCATATTATGTGTAAAATCCATGTGTTTTTTTGTCATATTATGTGTAAAATTCATGTGTTTTCTTGTCATATTATGTGTAAAATCCATGTGTTTTCTTATTATATTATGCGCAAAATCCATGTGTTTTCTTATCATCATATTATGTGTTTCCGAAACTATATTCAGAGCGCTGTTGTAAAGTGGTACAGTGAAGTTATTTGTTAGTCGGGCCCGTGTGTCACTTTAGTAAGGTCACCTCTGTGGCTCTGTTATGCGACTGCTGTTTAGATTTGTAAATAGCTGTCTCTTTGTTATTTAGCTTTTTGTCCGTTTTTTATTTAGCTTCTGTCTGTCTGTTATTTAGCTTTTCACAATGGTGTATAATTCCAAATGTTTCTCTGCTTGTTGACATTTTAGATATAAGTTTGCCCTAATGTATCTTTATAACAGAAAGTTGGTACTTTTGTCTTTTGATTGTATGGCTACTGTACAATATGCCTGTAGATGTTCAATTCCGTATTAGTAATATGCAACACTCTATTGTACTCTGTATTGCAAACTTACAGCTTAACGCGAATATGCGTACTCAGACGTTATGCAGTTGCGAGCGCGGTAAAACGTTTACCAAAAGAAAAAAGAATAATAACATGTATATGAGATAAGTCAAATCTTTGCTGGTCTGTCTGCTTCCATTGGGTTGTTTCAAATCAACCCAACTGGCCGTTCTCAGTATTTGGGTGGTTGGAGGGCACGACTGGTAGGTCTAGCTTCTTCTTTCTTTTCCCTTCTCTTGTTTCTGCTTACCTGTCGTACCTTTTCCCATGTTGATGAACACACTTTTTAACTCAAACAAATCAACCAACCTTGAGTGGTTGGCGGTTGCTCTGGTGTGGTTTGCTCCTTCTTTCCTATCGAACATTTATCTTCCTGGTCTCTCTCTCCTTCTTTTTTTGTCTTTGTTTCGCTCTTATAACACCTCTAATCTTCGGCACTTATATGACCTTATTGTGTTGCAAGTGCTGTAAAACTCGAACGAAAACTAAAAACAAGCCAACCATTCTCAATAAAACGTGATTTGTGTGCAGGGTGTGATGGTACGTCTGATGTTGGTGCTGGCCCCTGTCATGTGCGTCCTGGGAGGCATTGGCATGTCAGCTGTCCTGACAACCTACATGAAGAACCTGGACAATCCAATGAAGGAAAAGAAGAGCAAGAAAATTGAGTCAAACTACCCGCTCAAGAATGAGGTAAGTTCCGGAGACAAGGGTGGAGCATGTGTATTGCATGTTGAATATATAATACAGTATGACTTTTGATAGGTCGAACACAGATGACTCGATTTCACGCATCCGTCGAACTGTGTCTTCGGTTGCAGTTTTTTTTTCTCCTGCTTTATCTTTGTAAGATATCCCTCACACTACGGACCCCTCGAATTACATAGGCCGGTCCCGACGAATTCGAGCTATCCATTTTATATTATATATATATAGAGAGAGAGGGGGTAGAAGTTGGGTAAAATATTCATTGAAGGAAAATAAAGCTCTTTGTTGCATATTTAAGTAAGATTTGTTCGTCAGTGATTAGATTCTGTTATTCCAGTTTAGTTTTGCATTTTGGTCTAATGCTTGCTTTATTGTATTTGTTTTTGAATTCTCATACTGTTTATATTTCAGGTGGTGTTTCTTCATAGTCTCTGCAGTGTCATTGGGCTTATTAGTTTTCAGTAGTTTTAACAATCGGCATGAAACTTTGCTGCTTGGAAGAAGTCATTCTGTATTCCTGCAATATCCCCCCCTCAGATTGCCAGCTGTGTGGTTATCATGATGACGACTTTCCTCCTGTTCTACACCTTCCACTGCACCTGGGTGACCTCGGAGGCCTACTCCTCTCCCTCCATCGTTCTCTCGGCTCGCGGAGGGGACGGCAGCAGGATCATCTTTGACGACTTCAGGGAGGCTTACTACTGGCTCAGGCACAACACCCCCGAGGTGAAGATACACAAACACACATACATGCACATACACACTACACGCCCTCACACACACATACACACAAACAGACACACACACACACACACAGTATTTGCTTCTATTTATTTCAAGCTCACCTTCCTTAATTTTAAAAAAAAATCTTTTTCTATTAATGTCTGATTGCGATCAGAAGTGGTGCAGATATTGTGGGGGTGAGTGGGTTTGGTTTTACTTCTTTTCTTACTATTGTTTCTGTCTATCTTTCTGTTTCCATGAGCACAATGAATGTATTAATATGTAGGGGGGCTCTCGTGGCCTAAAGATTAAGGTGTTCGCCTCTCATTCAAAGGTCCCAGGATCGAATCCGAGTAGCGACCAAAAATGTTCTTCTCTAACAATTGACTTCGTTCACCTCCTTCGCTGCTGTCTAGCAATGTTCTGTTGTCTGCTTTCATCTCCACTTTCTGCCCCACCCCCTCACCTCCTTTGCCCCCTCTTCTGGGCTCCTGACTCTTTCTACTGCTCCTCCTTGGCTCCTTACTGCTGTCCTTCAGCCACACCCCTGATCTTCTGGTAGGAAAGATCAACACCTAGCCTTCTCGGACAAGGGCGTAAAATCTCGGAGGTCCCGTGTGCGAGTTGCGCTCTTTAAAGATCCCTTGGTGGTCTAAAATCGATAAGAGTAGGCTTCATGTGGGGCAAAATTCAAAATTTCCTACCAACTGAAAAATGTTAAATGTGTCCCACACGCTCATATGACCTTATGCAGTTGCGAGTGCCCTAAAACACTTGCCAAAATAATATTTTTTTATATTGGTATGTCGGTGTGCTTTTTGTTCCTCAAAGAGGCAATCAGCAGTAACATGCTTGTATTGTCCTGTGTTGCCAATGTGGTGCTGATGCAACTTGTAGATTTATTCTCATCGAAATACATTTACTAGAAAAGACTACTCTGCTTGGTAGACTGGGAGCAGATGGGCATGATACATTCTTCCAGCAGCAGTCTCCTCAACAGTGTACTGTTGTCTTGGACAGATCGACGATTATTTTATATTGTATTGTATTGCATTGTGTTGTATATTATATCATATTATATTATATTATATTTGACTGTCTGCAGGATGCTAAAGTGATGTCGTGGTGGGATTATGGCTACCAGATTACTGCAATGGCAAACAGGACCATTCTTGTTGATAACAATACTTGGAACAACACGCATATTTCCCGTGTGGGACAGGTGAGATCTATCAGTTTTTCTGTGGCTTGATTTTACTAAACAGGCTGGCAGGAGGAAGTTGATCGAGTGATATTGTTTGGTAGTGTCCACACATGACACGGAATGTGGTTATAGTTCGCTACCTCAGAATTTTACAAAGTTTTATGTGACATTTTTTGCCAGTTTGAGTTACTAAGACCATGATGTCAGAGACTGAATGTTCTGTTTGCTCTATCAAAATTGTAAGATTATTCGGAGTCGATATCAAGATATTGAAAGAATTCCATTAGTAAAATGAGGACACATAGCGACGCTCAAAATTTTGTACGCCCAATTTCTCAAAACTTGGTACTGAGCTGATACAACTTTGTAACTCTAGGGTAGCGGGTTGTTTAGGCTTTCTTTTTAAATAAAGAATGTGTGTGCATCTTTGTAAGTGTGTTTGTGTGTCTGTGTGTGAGTGTGAGAGAGAGAGAGATGAAGATTGACATTCCAATGGCCTTATGAATTAACCAAGCTGAAGCAAATTTCTCTTGGTGAAAATCAATAGCTATTTTATATTTCTTTCCTGCTTTATTTATGTACAGTGCAGCCTCTCTATAACGACATCATTGGAACCAGAAAAAAAATTACTAATGAAATATAAGGAAAAAATCGGGACTTGGGCACCGTGTCGCAATACAGAGGATGTCGTTGTATCGAAGGTCGTTATACAGAGGCTGCACTGTATAAATAACTGTTTGTGTAAGAACTCAGTCCACCCAAGAGCCTCATTTTATCCCTTTTACAATTTTTTTTTGGTCTCTATAATCGGCAGCAAGAATATACCATGTTCAAAGTATAAAAATTCATCTTGGGGATCTATTACACGTGTTAAATCTGACAGCAGTCCACCCTCTTTGTGATGTCAAAATAAAGCACTGTGCAATTCTGGTTAAAATCCTTTTTTTGTGATCTTCAAAATTCAGCAAGAAAAAGGGTTACTTGCGAGCCTCTTACTTTATTAATTTTGGTACCCTGTTTCCGAATTTGAAATTATTTTCACCATGGGACACGGCATTCAATAAGTTTATAAAAGAAATTTTTAAAATTCTCCTTTGGAAGCACAGTTTGAAGGAATAAAAACAAACTGTATTGCATTTCTTCGTTAACATGAAATGGTGTTGCTGTTTTTTCCTCAGGCCATGGCGTCAACAGAAGATAAAGCATACGAGATAATGCGAGAGCTTGATGTCAACTACGTGTTAGTCATATTTGGAGGATTGACTGGTTATTCCTCTGATGGTAAGAACTTTACAACTTCAGTACGCTGTATGTCACCTTAAAAGTTGCTGCATTGCACCTCTTAGATATTAGATGTATGTTCATTTTGTCCTTCCCCTTGGATGTGTTGATGTATGTGTGTGTGTGTGATTTGGAGGGGAGGGGGTGTTAAAAGGTGGATCCCATGCACATCCTTTTAATGGTGTGATATTGGACACGTACGTGTTCACCTGTGATAGCGGGTGGTTGGCAGATGCCCTCGTGTGGTTTGCTCCTTCTTTCCTATCGAACAACTTTCGTCCCGATCTCTCCTCCTCCTTTTTTTGTGTTTGTTGCTCTCTTGTAACACCTCTATTCTTCTGCACTTGTATGACCTTATTGATTATTGTGTTGCAAAACACAGTAAAACATTAAAACAAACAACTGTGATATTTTTGGTGGCATGTCTTTCTATTGTTTATACGATTTGTTTCCGCGTGGCCGTACATTTTCGCCGTATTGTTTCTTTATTTAATTTTTTTCCCTCTTCTCAGATATCAATAAGTTCCTGTGGATGGTGCGTATCGGCGGCAGCACAGACCGCGGCGCCCACATCAAGGAGTGGGACTACTACACCCCACAGGGCGAGTTCCGGGTGGACAAGGAGGGCTCCTCCACCCTGCTCAACTGCCTTATGTACAAGATGTGCTACTACCGCTTCGGCTCTGTCTACACTGAGGGAGGTCAGTCCTGATCGCTAACTAGATAGCCCCCCACCCCCGCTCCCCCCGAGGCGAAGGGATACAATATTATGTGTTACTTGTTCCCTCTCCTCTTGGATTGGAGGATCCTGAGTCGGAGTCTCCGCAACTTCAGGTTTAAATAAGTATTAAGTTTATACCCTGGTTGTCAACTTGCAGCCTACAACCCCCTTCGAAATTTCCAACTTAGTATTTGCCACTGTACTGTCTACCTACTAAGGTCCTCTCTCCACTTGTCTTTTGGCCCACTAGAATAGACTGATACTAACAAGGTCAACTTAGCAGAGACTGTGCCCACCACTTCGGAACTTCACGACGGTGACATTAAAGATGGTTCCAGTAGATGATTCATCAGAGCAGAGGAAGAAAGGACTAGCGCTAACATAATTTAAAAGCAAAAATCAAACAACTAACAGAAGCATGTCTTCTTAATGATTATATACATAAGCACCATCCCACATCATCACTTATCACCCGTCACCACCACCGTCATTTCTAAAATCATCATTGCTCTCAGATCCTTCACAAAGGTCTATAATTATCTTGAACATCTATATGTAACAGTTATATGCTATAACAATTAAGTACGTAATACACTATTGGACACTATCATAACACCATTTTTCTACTAATAAGATGGCGTCGATATATCATAGACATGGGCAAGGGATAACAAAAAAAAGATAACCCCACCCAGTGAGACAGGGGGGGAAATGATCCCCCCCCCCCCCCCCCTACCCCATCCAGGGCTGTTTTGATAGTGTGGGTGGCCGATTAAACAGGCTGTAAGTTAGGTTCTGTAGCAGTGTCACGGCTCATTAAATCTGCCTAATCTGAAGTCACTATTTCAGTTCATTTCTGGTGTTTTTTTTATATGGCCAAAAATTTCAACTCCTTCACAAATAAGCTCTGCTTCTTATTTTTACATTCCACTCTCCGAATATTCGTAGGTTTATGGCTTTTACTTTCTTGGTTTGTCCTGTTCTCAAGCAAACTTGACGAACTAAGGGCTAACGTGAGACTTCTGCATGAATACAGAGAAGCCTCCGTTCTATGCTTCTCAGAGACCTGGTTCACTGAAGATGCCACCAATGCTAGTGTAGACCTAAAAGGGTTCAAGGTTTTTCAAGGTTTTTCGTACAGACAGGGATGGCTTCTCAAATAAAAGTCATGGTGGAGGTGTGTGTGCGTACATAGACGATCGATGGTGCCGCCCCAATAACATACTGGTTGTCCACCAGTCCTGTTCTCCCCATGTGGAAGTTCTCACTTTACATCTACGTCCGTTCTATCTACCCCGTGAGTTCCCAGGTATATTTATGAATGTTGTGTATATTTGTATATTCCTCCGCACACAAACGTCCCAAATTGCCACCGATACTCTATCCGACCTCATTCACAACCAAACCACAAAATCCTTCTGACGCGGCTATCTTTACTACCGGTGACTTCAACGATTGTACTCTTAACGCCCGCCCTATACAACTTGACCCAGTACGTCGACATTCCAACGAGACGCCAAAGGACAT